>NC_085876.1:23932306-23954806 GCF_034702125.1 Engraulis encrasicolus | reverse complement strand
GAAATTCCCAAAGGAGCAGTTAAATGTATTGAATGTATCTGGATACCGATAAGAGCAGAGAAAACGGTACCAAAACTCTATTGTAAGCCCTAACATTATAAGTTGCAATGAGAGGAACATAAAGCCCGGTTTGACTAAGTAGGCTAAGCTAACATTAGCCACCAACTGCTAAAGTTAACGTCTACCGCCGGTAGGCATTATATATTTCATTCTTCACGTGACGTCAGACGTCGTCGTGAATCGGACCAATCAGGGCTGCCCTAAATACACGCCCCTCTAAATACACGCCCCTCTAAATACACGCCCCCTGTGCTCCAGGACGCAGCCGGACCCTTCTCCTAATTTCAGCAAATTTGGTTGCTGCCAGTTCGATTTAGTATTCTCCCTACCACACGGTGGCAGAGTGCACATGTTCAATTTCAGAGCTTTTGCTTGCTCTCATTTTGCACGACACTTTACGACATAACCCCATCATCGGGTTTACGGCAAGCATGGCTAACTTGAAGCAAGAAGAAGACGACCCAGAACATGCGAAAATGTCAACAGAAATACCAACATCTACACAAACAGTACCTTCGGACAGTGTCCGAAGATCAATCAAACAGGAGGCTGACATTACTTGTTTGATTCCATCGTTTGCAGAGGCTTGTAAACTAATTGACACGCCGTACTCGTGCCTGGTGCTTGACACTCATAGGAGACACGTTGCTCTACCACCTATGCATTTGAAAAAGAAGAAAACGGGGATTGAAGAGGAATTAAACTCCGAGCTTCTTAAGTATTCCGAAAAGTGAGTACCGTCTTCGCTAAAAGTTTTACTTTACTGTTGTCAGAAAGACTGATATTGTGCTGTTGTAAACATGCGTCGCCTTCGCTGTGGACTACTGTATGCAATACCACAACATCCAGTCGCTTCATAATAGCAGGTCGAACATGACAGCAGGTTGTATACGGAATGTTGCTGCTTAAATGGCTTCTTTCACATCAGGATACTCGGGCTGGTTAACCCGCTCATCGTTACAGGTTATCTGAATGTTGCATGACCGGTGAGAATCCTGTGATTGCTGTTGTTGGATGAGGATTTGTGTGTGAAGATTGATGTGCGTACTGCGTACTGCGTACCGAATCCGATTCCTAATCAGTGCATTATTTTGGCAATGTGTGATTCCAGTTTGAAGGGGGTGCCCCTCGCCTATGACAACATACATTTATTGGGACACCATGGGGATATATTCGACGATCAAGGATTCATCCACTTCAACATCGAAGCCTCCTTTGTTGTGTTCAAACCCAAGAAGGGACAGAAACTTGAAGTAAGTTGCCTCATCATCTTCAACGTCTCTTGAAATGGTGTGTTATGTGTGAAATAATAAGGAATTGTTTAGTGTATGTAGCTTGCCTCGTGCCCATTTACATCTGTTGTGCGAGTGTGCAGACTCCTAACAATTGCATCATGGAAACCAAATGTGAATCAAGTTATTAATACTTTGCACGTGAGTGGAGACTGTCTGTATAAATGTTTGGGCATTAAATGGGCGTAAATGTGAATTCCTGACAACTTTATATTTTTCCCCTAGCAATTTAAATTATTATTATTTTTAGAGAGCATCTTAATGCGTTTCAAATATCACCCCATTCTATATTGCTGAATCTGCTGATGTTGCAATACTTTTGGGATGATATTGATTGCTGACAAGTCATGGGCAGCGCGAGAAATACAACTGCATGTGTAAATGGGCAGGAATTCTCCTTTACGCACATGCTCTGTTGAGCATGAGGACCTCACTGATGTTGTTGACTTGTCAAGGTTGCGCTGAACATGGGTTTTTATCAATATGAATACAAGTACAATATTTTAATAAATTACCTGAACTGAACCGCTCTCAAACTTTTGAACTTTTGCACAGGGAGTGATCAACAAGATAGGCCTGACACACGTGGGTTGCCTCGTCCATGGTTGTTTCAACGCCTCCATCCCCAAGCCCAAAGAAATGACAGCGGAGCAGTGGAGGGACTCAGGGCTGGCCCCGGGCGGAAGCCTGGAGTTCGAGGTGGTCCAACTGGATGCTGATGTGGCAGGGGTCCTTCTCATCCGTGGCAGGCTCCACAAGAACTGGTAAGAGACTCAAAGTAGTTGTCTGATGAAAATTGAAAATAAAGTCCGCGCACCAGGCTCCTGTTTCTTTTCATTTAATGTGACGTTTCGGGCAGCATGCCCTTCATCAGACATGGAATGAAACGGGAGCCTGGTGTGCAGACTTTATTTTCAATTTTCATGTGACTTTGCCAGTCCTGCACCCAGAATATTTTTGAGACGGATGTGCGTGTTTTTTCTTTATTGATCAAAGTAGTTGTCTAGTGTCAACCAATCCAAAGCCTGTGTCAAGCAAGATGATCCAGTGTGGCTCCGGGAAGTAGGCTGGCTATGGTGACTGCAACTCCTCAGCAATTTGGTTTGGCTATGTCACGTTGTCAAGCCATTTCTCAGAGCCAGATGGAAAGGGTGAATTAATTGATTGATCCCATATCCTGTTAGAATTTGGAATGTTGGAGCTAGTTGGTACATTCCATGATCCTAACTCCCATCAGAGCCATACAGAGAACAGAGTTACGCGATTGGAGGACCAGGAATTAAATTGCAGCCCCGCCTTTCAACGAGATATGGTCGTGCCTAAAGCGGCTGTCTTCCCATAGACTCAACATAAAACCACCACATTAACAGCCAAAAATAAGTACTAACGAACTATACTGCGGGGTAATCACCACAAATATGTAAACCATCAATTGTCTCGGTGGTGATAATCACAACAGTTTTACCACCTGTGATGTTTATCTGAAGTTATTACTACGAACAGCAAGTCTTGTCATATTCCCTGCATTGCATCGCATTGCATTTGCTGTGTGCTACGCCCACTACTAGGCACTAACATTCGCAACGCTGAGCAGTACTGAGAAGCTAAAACAGCTAATTTTGCTATTGAGGAAGTCGGCCCTAGCACACAGCGGAGATCGCCTGACTCTGTTCTCTGTATGGCTCTGACTCCCATCCTCGACCTGTGCTTGTGGCCTCATGCTTCCCTGATGCCCCCCTGCCTCTGTGGAATAACAACGTTTCCCGGCTGTCAGCGTAGCCAAAACAACCACGATGACTTTTCCCCTTTCAACATCCCGATTGCAAATGAGAAAATTACATTTAGTTTGCGCTTTTGCGAGATATTGAATTAAACTTCCATCATCCATAACATCTTGAGATGTCATCACGGCGCCACAAGCACAAGGAAGGGCAGGAGTTGCACGGAGAGCACCCTGTGCGTCTGTCCAGACCACTCTGACTAGTGAATCTTTGTAGAGTGTCACAGGTAGTATGGGCGGGCTCAGGCTACTGAAGACAGCTAAACAGACTGTAAGGCATAGGCACATTTGAGCAGAGGCGATTTTTAAGAGGAGACGAAGCACTGATGAAATCGCCCATAGAAATGAACACGGACAGTTCGTAACAGTACAGTATGGCTTGTGTGTGCAAATATCTCGCCTGTTGCACTGCCAACAGCCAATCATGCTGAACAGAACGAACATCGCTCCAATCATTTTGGAGCTTTGAGTTCCACTGGTTCTCTCATGCCGTTATGGAAGTAGAGTTGTAGAGTAGAGTAGAGTAGAGTGCTTATATTGTCACAATATATATACAGTGAGATTCTGTTTGTAAGCATCCCACAAATGCCCACAAAATAAAATATATATTAGCAGTATAATACATAATATATAAAAGTCCATATGCATCTCACAGTATAGAGAGTCCTGGAGTATTGAGGGGGGGGCAGGTGACGTATTGAGTTCAGAAGTTTAATGGCAGTAGGATAGAAACTGTCCTTCATTCTCGTAGTGCGCCTGCCAGATGGTAGCATGGTGAAGAGCCTGTGACCAGGGTGTGTGTGGTCTTTAAGGATGTTTAGTGCTCTGTTTGTGCAGCGTGTATGGTGGATCTCCTCCAGTGTGGGTAGTTGGCAACCAACGATTCTCTCTGCTGTTTTAATAATGCGCTTATGTTTAAGTACTGTGCATTGTTAAAATGGCCATTGAGAAAAGTGACTTTTTTTTACTTACAAGAGTCAGCTGGACACTCTAATCTAATTAATGTTTCACGGCAGTTTTAACCTAATGATGATTTTCGTGACTGGTATCCCACAGTCTTAAATTTGCATTTCGCTCTTCATTTTCAGAGGGTCTGGACATTCTAATCTGATATAACTCCCCCGAGTCATAGCCAAAATGGCTGCTGAGTGGGAAGACTTTTAGAGAGGGACTTTGTCTTTGATGCATTTGAGAGCAGCTCTCCACATTTCCGTTTGTGTCCTTTTGACTTGCCATAACCTGACTCTTCAAAACTTGGGTTAAGCTGCCTGAAGCCCTTTCGATGATTTTGCATTGGCAACTGCTACACAAATATTAACGTTACTGCCTTTCTAACCCTGCATAATGAGACGGACAGCACTCGGGAGCAATGTCTTATTTTGAAGTGGTGAAATAATAAATGTGGGAATGAAACGGCGCAGTGTGCCAGTCGGTGTCTGTGGTGTGAGGAGCAGGAGAGGCGGCTGGAGCCAAGCGAGCATGACACGGCACAAATCACTGCAGGTAGAGAATAGTGTGTTAGTGTCACTAATGTAGAAGTACTAATGCGTACTGAAAAAGGCAAATATTATTTTTATTTTAAAACGTGACTTCAAGACCCACACCCGGTCCACAGTTTGAGAATCACTGGTATAAGGGTGAGATGTGAAGCTTAATTTATTCGCAATGCAGATGGAATGTGCTTGTTATCCTAGTAGAGAACAAGGCTAGATTATTGGCGATGGCGAGAAAGAAATGGGGTGGGGTTGGGGGTGTATTTAGGATTAAAAAGTATTGCCCTTGAGAAAGGCGTCTAGCCCCACATTGCTCCAGGCACTGTAACCAGCACACTGTATTTTCAGTATGTCACTTTGGATAGAAGCATCGTCTAAGTGTAATGTAATGTTTTCGCCTCAATAATTTGTGGAATTTGTCCTGCTTCTCGGCACGTGTTACCTTTGCCTTATCAATTCTCTTAATCTCTGTAACTGCCTTCGGGATTAATAAAAGGTACTCTACTCTTCTCTTGTCCACAGGAGTGAAGAGAAGCTACACCAAACTGACCCGGACACAAATATCAGCCCTGTTGAGGCATCTGACAACCCTGCTGTAGATGGCGCATCGGAAGGGGTTGATGATGACTCCCAGCCGAAAAAGAAGAAGAAGAAGAAGAGCAAACAAGTCAAAGAGGAGTTGGAAGAGAGTCTGGTCAGTGCCGACATGGAACCCTCTAGGACAGATGGCGACCTGAACTCAAATGGTCACGTTGAGAAGAAAAAGAAAAAGAAGAAGAAGAAAGACGCGGAGCGGGAAATGGAAGGGGCGGAGCCTGTGACTCCCACAGAGCTCCCAGGAAGTGACTCCAGTGGTTACCTTAGCGACAAAAGCAGCAAAAAGAGGAAGGCCTCTGGTGACACAAACGGTACAGGTGGTCTTGGTGATTCAGAAACCCCTGTGGCCAAAAAGAAAAAGAACAAATGAAATGTGCTAACCTTAATGGACATGTAATTGCCATCATACATCATATTTCAAACAAACAATGAATTTTTACCTTTAAGTGTAGCAAGGAAGTGCCTCAAATGTATCAGAAACTTAATAAACAGAGAAATATTTTTGTGTTACATGTGATTACAAGGGTTTGTCAATAGGGGGCGGTGTAATGGTTTGTTTTGACTGAGTAGGCCTACTTGCAGGCTATATACAGATCTCTGCCAAAGATAATAGCTTCTTGCAGCCACAAGCATGTAACCCACCTCCAGACAAAGTAAACCAATGACTGTATACACTGGCAGTTGGTAAATACAGAGTGCTCAATTAAAGTCTACTGCAGATTTGTAATATAGATGTCTGAATTGTTTTAATTTGTACAGTTTAAGGCAGATTGAAAAGTGAGTGATATGGTTATTACTAATTTATAGCCACACAAACTTTTTTTGTAGTGTGCTACTGGATCACAGTAAATGATTTGTGTTTGTAATTAATACAGTACATTTGTGTACTTTTGAGACTTTAAGGTTATAAGGGATTTAAGCTTTTAAAGGCTATAATGATTGGAACGCTTTCTTTTTGCTATGAACAATTTTTGTTTTGGTGGTTTGTTTGGTGACAGAATTGGTTGTATGTCATAGCTGGTGCAAAAATCACATGGTTTCTCTCACACACACAGGGATTCCCCCTCTCGCTTTCTTGCCAACCCCTGTTCCTCTGCTGCCAGAGACTAATGTTAAAGGTATAATGTTTCTATTTTTACATGGACAGGAAACGTGCATAACTATTCCAAACCTCAAATATGTTCTGACTTTCCTCCAAAAGAAAAAAAAAGTCTCAGGAAAAACAGATTATTGGCAGGTGTTCTGTTCGGCTTGAAATCCCTACGGTGACCTCTATGGAGATGTTCCCACAGACTCGAAGCATCCAGCCCAGGGCTGGACTGGTCATCTGGCATAGAGGGCATTATCCCAGTGGGCTGGCAGTCCCCAGGGGCTAATGCATTCTTTCTTTTTTGTTTTTTCCCCACCTCACACACACGCTTACACACTTTTCCCTTAGAGAACTGCCCACTATTCCACAATTTAGATGAGGTGGCCCATTGGTGCATCCATAATACACAGTGATCTTAGCCCATCATAATTATGGCAGGAAGGGGTGAGGTGTTGCCGTTTTCTAGTCCCAGATGAGCCCTGTCACAACCTCAAAGTATTGCTCCAGCTCCCAGACTCATGTTCAAAAGGAGGAGCGAGAGAGATCTGCTACTCATTTATTGCAGTGGATTAAAAGACAACCAGTGTTTCCCTGAATTGACCTCGGGAATACGTTGTGGTTTCTCTTTTCCTCCACCAATTCATTTAATAATGCTTGCAAAATGTGCGGAAACATGTTAAACACTGCAGGTCAGACTTTATTCAAACTAAACATTCAAGAAAAGCCATGTCATTGCAAAATAATAATACACATGCTGCAAACAAAATGAGCTAGACTTGTTGACAGGACGTTTGAGGTGGGAACAGTCGCGTTTATACCACGCCGGCGCCTGTCTCCATGAGTCGTCGTCTAATAAATCCACGGCATACGGGACATGAATTGCAGGTCCCAAGTTGCATCCAAGTCTTTCGCCAACTCTTCTCGCCGCACATACAAACTGTTCCCCTGATGATTCATCATTCAAGAAAGATCCAGGCCGCCTCGACATGGCCAAGTGCTCACTCCTATTGTTTGACGAGTGGTGCTTGGATGCTCTTCAGTTATGCATCATGGACTACACTACACAGGTCGCACAGGCAGAGGCACATAGATGTATTGCGCCGTTAGTCTTTCATAATGTGCCATTTTCTTGCCTCGTCTTTTGATTTTTTTTTTTCTTTTGCTGTAAATAACCCTGGCGTCCCCCCCTCCCCTAGCTAGTGGACTCCGAGCGAATTGCTCCCTGGGAATCTTCTCCTTGGTTAGGTAGGACGCTTGCCAGGAGCAGATCTGCTCAGTCATATTTTGAATAGTTCTCACTTTGTTTTTCCACTACCTGAGTGTGGTGGGATCTTGGCAAGCGAGCGCCTCTGACATGTTGGCGTTTTTATTGGGCCTCACGCTCTGATAAGGGGTGCGCACGCTCTGTAGGGGTGATTTATATGCGTTTGGAGGGGTGGGAGAGGGGGATGCGGTGTAAATCAGGATGAGTGTGTGTGTCTCACTGACGCAGTCACAGGCCCACGCAGACAGCTGCCATAGGAGACCCCTTATACTCCCCCTTGAAAAAAAATGGATAGTTTTGCATTGTTGATTCAACACTTGTTCAACCAAATGTAAGAGTCAAATGTAGCACTCCTAATGTTGGTTGTACACTACTGTAAGTGTTGACTTAACACTGCAACATGTACTGTGTAGGGTCGCTGACAGCTTTGATTGGGCCCGGGACAAAGTCATCTGATAGGGCCCCCTCACTCAATACATACATGCGATGTAATGAGGACCCAATTCCGGGCCCCCTCTCTCCCTTGGCTTGGGACAACTGACCACTTTGTCCCCCCTTGTCAGCTTCTCTGACTGTGTACTATATGCATGAGACTTTGTGTAACTTGGCTGTGGTGCCAGCGGAGTGACATTGTCTGCAGCAGCCGAGGCGTATACTCCCAGTTTTGTGTCAGCCGCTCCTAGTAAAACAAAATAGTAGCCAACATGCTCTCTCACACACGGGGTCAAAAGGCTGAATAACAAACATATACTGTAAGTGCGGTACTGTTGTGCTGCTGTAACATGCCTCCAATGAAGTGGAACTGTGTTTCTCACTGCAATGTGTTCGTTGAACCGGCATGTTTCAGGGGCCACTTTGTATCTCTGAAGATTCTCATTCATCCAGGTCAAAGGAGTTCAGTTCACAACTTAACATATGACACCTTTGATCATGTGGAGGAGAGGTGTGTGGTCTACAAACAGTGGCTCTCAAAATGGGGGGACCCCTGAAAGTCTGTGGTGCTTTGCCGGATGTCTGTATGTAATATGGTTTGTTTCAATGTAACCCCTTAATGTGTGTTCCATCAACGTAATAGTCACTGAAAAGCCTTTAATTACTACCATAGTAATACACCACTATTACAGTACAGGTAGCCTGGGGGAAAGCCACAATCTTTGGGTGGAGTACCTAGGATGGCGTCGCCAGGCTAGTACACAGGGCCTTTAGTAATACAGATTGCGCTTTGGTCATTGCCGTTCTGGTCAGAGCTAATTTGTAATGGGGGTCGTGTCTTATTAGGTGAACAGACAAACATGTTATAGCAGAGGAGATTAAAGTGGATCTCTCTGATATTTACTCGTTCTGCCCCTTATTCCCGCACTCATAACATTGACAAACAATGGCACACACTGTAGACAAATTATGTCAAACTGTCAAAGTATATATGATTATGCGGGGATCCTTGGGGAAAACAAAAATATCCATTGTTTGGTCCCTGGGTCGAAAAAAAAACGTTTGAGAAACCCTGATCTACAGAACCACCTTCAGTCCATAGATACAACTTTAGCGTAAAAATGTTTCACACCCACAACAACTGATCGAGTACCCATGTTTACTTAGAAGACTTGAGGATCCATGTAGCTCTTCCGTTCCTCCTTTTTCTAAGAGGTCAAGTGGCTTACACTACACTCCTTTGGATCAGTCATCCACATGGATTGTAGACCACATGCGTACAACCGTACAACCTCTGAAGCAGAATTGGCACGACACCACTGTACACTACACTGGACTCGTATGTTTTGTGCTAAGACACAGGGCTGCTCTCATGCTTGATTGGGTGCCAGTGTAGAGGGTTGTTTCTCCCTCTGACATCATGCAGCAGGGAGATCATTCCTCACGTTCAATTTCAGCCTCACAAAACCACGTTTTTCGTCCTTTTCACTTCATGCCTTGCTTGCAAGACATTCAGACATTCTTCATTTGGAAGATATTTGAAAGTTGGCCTCTGACAGCTTTGGCCAGGCCTAGGACGAAAACTTTTGTAAGGGCCCCCATCCAATACATTTAATGTAATGATTGTCGGTCCCCTCTCTCCGTGGGCCCAGGGCAGTTGACCCGCTTGTACCCCCCTGACATCGTCCATGGTTGGCATGACTGAGTAACTGTGTTGCTTATCACCAAAGCCTAAATAGAGCCAAGCAGAAGAAGCTGGCATGAACTTATCACACTAGTGAGTTAGCCAGTGGCTAATTGCAGCGGAGGAGGAGATTGTTGTTGTGTTTTTATGACCCGCTCGTTCGAATCCCAGAGTGAGTCACGCTGTGTGGATAACAACAACAAACGTCAAAAAGGCTCAACCCCACCAGCTAAATCCGTACTCCTACAGTAGAGTCGCCAAAGAAGAATGTTAACCCCCCCAAAAAAAAGACAGAATGAAAAAAAGTACAAGACGAACACACACACACACACACACACACACACACACACACACACACACACACACACACACACACACACACACACACACACACACACACACACACACACACACACACACACACATACTACCAGTAACTGCAATCCAAGTCCAGTCATCCACAACTGTAACTTACAGTAACTGATAAAGTCACTTATTCGCCTTTACAACCAGTTTCAGCATCCTCAAACCACACACACATACACACACACACACACACACACACACACACACACACACACACACACACACACACACACACACACACACACACACACACACACACACACACATACACACACAAGGACGGGTTTGGGTTGCATAACTTCAGCCAGAGGCCCTGGTCTGTTTTATCACCCCTATGCCTCACCTGATGGAAGCACTGACTCATCATCTACCGCACTCATCCACACTGCTGCTCTCTCCTTTTCTCTCTCTCCTCTTTCTCTCTCTCTTTCTTTCTTTCTTTCTTTCTTTCTTTCTTTCTTTCTTTCTTTCTTTCTTTCTCTCTCTTTCTTTCACTCCCTTTTAGCCTCATTCTCCGTCTCTGGCCCTATCCCAACCACTCTCATCCACACTACTCTCACCGTCTCTCTCTCTCTCTCTCTCTCTCTCTCTCTCTCTCTCTCTCTCTCTCTCTCTCTCTCTCTCTCTCTCTCTCATCTCACCTCATCTCTGGCCCTTATCCACTCTGCCTCTACCTTATACCTTTCTTTCCCTCTCTTTCTTTCTAACCCACACTCATCCTCATTACCCCTCTCACCCTGTCAATGTCTTTCTCTCCCTCTGTCTCTCTCTCCCTCTCCCCTACACTGTCTTTCTCCCTCTTTCTGTCTTTCTCTGTTCTCTCACCCACACCCATTCAAATTACCTCTCTTTTACTCTCCCTCTATTTCTCTCTCTTCCTTTCTGTCTGTCTCTCTCTCTTTCTCACCCACACTCATCAACTTTACCGCTCTCAGTCACCCTCACACCATCTGCCCCTCTCCCCCTCTTTCTCCCTCTCTCCGTCTCTGGCCCTATCCCATGGCACGGCCGTGGCTTGGCTCCACAACCACCAAACAGCACATTACTCGCTACTTCGGGGATCCCTGGGAGATCACTCATCCCCGCTTGCTCTCCCCTGGCAACAGCCTTGTTGTGGATACCGGTGGCTGACTAACACCCCAAGGGGGAGAACCACACACACACACACACACACACACACACACACACACACACACACACACACACACACGCACGCCTCTCCGGCGTTGATGGGGGAAGTGTGCCGAAGGCGCCCACTCTCCATCTCCAGCTCCGCTTTCTTGGACGGCAGCCATGTTGGATTAGTCTACACCAGGTCTACCAACAGGGGGGGCAAACAGGTCAGTTGTCCCGGACCCAGGGTGAGAGGGGGGACCCAGAATTGGGCCCCCATTACATTGTATGTATTGAGAGGAAGGGGTCCCTTCGAAATCATTTTGTCCCGGGCCCTGCAAAAGCAGTCAGTGATCCTGCTCTACACCGCAGCCTACGGTGTGCCTGTCCTGTTGTCTGTGATGTTAGTCAGCAGACTGGCCGGGGGCCGAGGGGCACGGAGGGAGGAAGTGACATCGTTTGGGTTGTTTAATGAAGTGTCTTTGATGTTTAGCGACGGAGATTGATGGCTGGGAGTGGGACAGAAAGAGAGAGAGTGAGAGAGAGAGAGAGAGAGGGAGAGAGAGATGGGGGAAGGGGAGGGCGGGGGTCAGGTACGTGATTGAGTGCTGGCTCACTCACCACATATAATCAAACCGTGGAGGAAGACTACAGGGCAAACCCCACTTGCCATGGGAATATAGCTGCCTTACTTTGTTCCTGATTGTCCCCTTTCCATAACCTGTTTTCCCATCCACACAGACATGCAAGCCAGATAGTTTACATAAACCATATTCGTGCAGTTGGCGTGGCGTCACTTTCGGGGGAGAACAATCTCACTGATGCACTTATTAATTGTAGTTGGTGTGCTGGAGTTAGAAAGCACTACACGATGTGAAGGGTTGGCTAATTAACTTTTCCCTTCAAATCATTGTGTTACTAAGCAGTAGTAACAAAGTGTCTGGGTGACCGACGACAAGAATCGGAGCCATGCAATTGGCATCCATCGCAAGATTTGCGGACACATACTTTTCTCTGTAGCGCTGCCTTTCACAGATTCTTTTTGCGCACAGACACGTTGCAGTGTTTCATAGACCAACTAGTATTGTGTGTTCGTGCTACTGCCAAAAAAAGTGCAAGTATTATGCATGTACTCCCATTGACATGTACAGTATGTGTGGCTGTTAATCAATTTCTGGTGCCCGATTTTTATTCTGTCGTGTTGCACCACAAAATGGTCTATGTGCTCTTGGAAACTGCACACACACACACACACACACACACACACACACTATAAGAGCCACTATAGTATACTAATAAGCAAGTACTCTATAGTCAAGTCAAGTGTACTTTATTGTCAAAATCTATGTAACAGGGTTAGTTTGAAATACTAGCGTTTGACCAGCCTCCAATGTGCAGTTAAAACATACAATATATAGGCTACGACATATACTTTGTAAGACATAGACAAAAATCACCTACACACACACACACACACACACACACACACACACACACACACACACTATATGTCTATTCTTGCACATGGTGATGACTGTCATGTCCGTCCTCCTTCTCCTTTCTCGTACAATTTATATCGCCAAAGTCCAGTTCCTCCCTTCCACCAGCAAGCATTCCAGAACTCAGCTTCGCCTGCCAGCAGACCTGCTGTGGTTATTTACAACCATCACACATCATCCAAACACAGCCAACATCCCACGAGTGATGGGATTTTCGGCTCTTCTTTGAGATGCGGTTCTATTGGCTCTTCTTACTATGGACTTACCGACTCTTTCGGCTCCCAAACGGATCCCTATATATATATCTATATTATTAATAAATTAATAGTTTTAATTTTATTTTACATAATTTCTTTTCATTATTGACATTGTGAAGCACTTTGGGCAGTGTATACTGTGTAAAAGGCTTTATGAACAACACTTTTATCATAATCAGTGTTAATAATGACCCAACATACCCAAATACAAAGTAAATTAAAAAGGTATTAATACATACTATGCATTTCTGATCGCTGTGAGAGTGTCTGTAACACCTTCTCTATCGACAGGCACTTTCAGAGGATACACACAATAAGAGGGAGGGGGAGTGAAGGACAAAACAAACAAAAAAACATAAACGGCTCCCATCGCAGAGCCGGTTCCTGACGTTCACTTCAAAGAGCCGGCTCTTAGAACTGAACGGTTCGCGACCGACACATCACTATATCCCACATCACCTGAACACAATGCATACACAGCATCTGAGCAGCACAGCACTGATTCTCTAGCCTGGTTCTCACTGATGGAGCTACACACACCACGGTCTGGTAGCGCTGCCATTATTAACATGGCATTTATTGCTTAAATATCAACGGCAGCTCGCCTTGATGAGTCACAGGACAGCTTATAGACTATATTGACTCTTTAGAGATGAACAGAAAACGTTTTTGGAGGAACTTGTTGGTGGTGAGTTGCAATAAATGCACCATTTATTTTCTGACTTCAAAAGAGCATGTTAACGGCAGTGTTACCAGATGGTAGTTTGTGTAAACACATACACTCATTGATTCTCAGCATCAATTGAAGACAGCCATCACACGGGCATAGTACAGTCAAAGAATTCCGTAGTAGAGTAAGATATAACAAGCCTTTACTTTTCCTGGATCCATGTTCATCAGGTGAACACCCCTTTAGGAGACCTTCAGTTAAGCTTTCTTTGGAGACTTTAGGATGAGAATAAATGGAGCGCTGTAGATGGCAGTAGCGCACATGCAAGCCAGAACTAAACACCACAGAAAGAGAAGAAGAAGGAGGGGACAACGCCCTCTTAGGGGACCAAACTTGAGCACACTCCTTTGCATTGGGTTAGGAGGATTTGGGGTATCTTACTCTATTAGAAGATCGTTGGTCTAGCCTGGCTCAGCACAACAGGCCCAACCTGTATGCATCAATCACAATGCAGCAATACGTACTAGGAAAAGTGGCCGTTTGATTGGTTATTGCGTTGGCCATGGCACTGCAGAGGAAATTTCAACCAATAATGACAAATTCTTGGTCTCACCTATCCTCTTACCTGAGCTGAGCGATTCCAGACCACTGTTTTCACATTTTAGTCGGGATCGCCAAGCTGCCAGACCAAATTCACCTGACCACAGAAATCACGCCTCATCTCAGCGCAGGCAACACACAATAGTCATAGACACGGAATATGCTTGCTGCAGGTATACATGCACATTTTGTTTGCGAATTCTTTGCCGTTTGTATTATATGGCAATTTTTGAGCTGTAGCTGAACACAAGGAACACAGAAGCGAATGAATGGTGCAATATTGCTGTAACTGCTTGAGGCGATTTTCGGAAGGTTGAGGTCGCAGTAGAGTCAAACAGTGGAAAATATTAGTGACAGCCTTGTTAACGATCTAAATAATAGGCCTACCTCCAACATTATGCATTGTGCATTGATAGTTTAGCAGTAAGTAGCCTATGTAGGAAATAGGAGAAAAGTATCCAAAGTGTCCAGGTGTCTCAAAATGTCACTGTGCGTAGTCCAGAGAGAAAAAACACACCTATTGTGTTTCCCCTATTTGTGGAAAAACCCCACTCTGCACACACACACACACACACACACACACACGCACGCACGCACGCACGCACGCACGCACGCACGCACGCACGCACGCACACACACACTTTTAAGTCACAGCAAGCATGCATTTTTTTTGTACGGCACACAAGAGCGTACTCCAGGGACTCATGACCAAGATGTGGGGAGGGTTGAAGAAGAGAGTAGTGTGTTTCTGTATGTAAGGGATAGGGGTTGAAGGGGTTGAAGGGAGGTAAGCATGAGAGAACATGGATCATGGAGCATCATTTTGGAGGAGAAAACTGAACAGGAGGAACTTAGCAGCTATGTTGGGGTGAGGGGGGTACGACAACTTGTACGGGGTAAAGTAATCTATAATAATATTCCTAATTCTTTAGGCCTATAAGTAATCCAGAAAACAAAGTAAAAAAAAAAGGTGAACCTAGTGTACGGTGGTTTATCTGTTTTCAAATATAAAATCTAGTTTTGAGTCTACGAAAACTGTGTGCTGACAAGATTTCATTTGTGGACCTCGTTGTGCAAGAAGATCATGTGTAATCATACACTACACTGCAAATCTCTACAAGGTGGGGAACCAAACTGAGGTTGATTTATTAGAAGATGATACAATGCCACATTTTCATGCGTCACAAAAACATTCAGATTACAGCTAAAGGTGTTTTAGGAGCAGGGTGATCATATATTGATGTTTGCACCAAGCCTTTAGTCCAGTTGCTGACATCAAATCTAAACTCATTGGATAACATGGCCAATGAATGGGAATGTTCACAGTGAGAAGAGAGGTGTATGTTTGGCAGCCTCCCTTCCCATCTCTGAAACTCTGGCTGGGATGGGTTCACATGAAAGAGCATGTAGCATGATGCAAACATGTTCTGGATAGACCAAGGACACTCTGGAGACATCAGTTGGAAAGAGTAATAGTAAAATTCCTGGCAAATCCATCATCAATCAGTGAATAATTTTACGAGAAGATATATATTCACGATACTTGTAGGATGGTTGGTAAAAATGTTTTATCTATTGCAGCAGTACAGGTGAAAGATTTTTTTAGCAGCTGGATCTTGTGTTTTCTTTTGTTTTCCTTTCAAAAAAACATTTTTATTTATTCCCAAAAACATCCAAAAGGTTATGCAACATCAGCAGACAGCTAGCAAACAGCGATACCTTTTGGGACAAAATTTGGAGTAGGCTTATGCTCATTTTTTAAAAATGTAAACAAAAGTAAGTTGCCTCCATTAGAATAGCTCATATCTCGGAAAGGGCTGAGCCAAAAACTGCGGTGTCACCAGGTACTGACAAGTCAAGGGTTGCGTGAGCAATACAACAGCACATTGAAATTGGCAGGAGTTGCCCTTTAAACTGAATCCCATTAAACCCCTTAGCCCTACGCCTTTCCCCTTCCCCTCTGTTTTGCTCGTTGACGTGCAGGGCTAGGGCTGTCCCAATTCCCATTCAGACAGAGGGGAAGAGGTAAAGGGACGGACATTCTACCCCTATAAACGGAGATTATCCGAAGGCACACTTCAGACGGAGGAGTACAACCGAATTTCCTGAATGCTTTGCGAAGACCTTTAAAAATGGCGTCATCAACATCAACGCAGTCTCTTAACGGGTTAAACATTGTTCATGTTTTGTTTATCATTCATTAGCATATCATTCATTATTTAGTAAGTCTTTATAATGCTTTTTATGCATCCATTATTATATAAAGTGTTACCGGAACTTGGCAGCCTCATCGGTCCTTCCTCACTGTGGATGGACTCACACGTTTAAGAGCAACACATTTAGGACCCTCCTGACTGTCTATGGGCTCACACATTTTAGGGGCGAGATGATGTGTTTGGTACTGTGCTGTTGCACAGTGGGGATGAGAGCAGACAGAGGGGGAGCGAGAGTGAGAGGAGCTTTGGGAAGAGGAGCTTGTTTGGCTGCCTCCTCCGTCCTTCCCTTCCTCACTGCGCTGTGGATGGCTTCACACGTAGCGTCCGCGGTCTCCCAGCTCGCCGCAGGGATGAATGCGCTAATTGGTCCTGGCTCTCTCCCTCTCTCCACATATCCTGTGTCAAACTTTCCAGACCGGACGGGGGCTTTGAACCGCACACATGAAAGAGCCCGTGGATTTATGGGAAACGGGGCGTTGCTCCTGACGTCTGGGGTCCAGCACCCCCTCTCCCCACTACCCATCATGCCCCGCCCCAAAATTTGCTGACACAATCCCCCCTCCTCCCTTTACTCTTCCCACCTCCTCTCACTAGAGCCATGGTCCCCATACCCACCCTTCCCAACACCCTCTCTCTCTCTCCTCAAATCCACCCAGACCCCCCCACACCCTCCTCTATCACCTCAGACCCCCTACCCTTCTTCTCACCTCCGTCAAACCTGCCCCCCCCCCCCCTGAAAAACACACACACACACACACACACACACACACACACACACACACACACACACACACACACACACACACACACACACACACACACACACACACACACACACACACACACCTCTTCTCTACCCCCTACTTCGTACAATGCCTGCCTAATTAGTGATTTGCTAACCATTTCTACCCCTGCCTTCCCTTCCTCAAGCCCCCGATTGCTGGAAAGTCATAAAAATGGAAAAAACCTTAAGTGTTCTAACAGCCTGACCTGTATTTCTCTTTGCCTTCAAAGTGCGGCCCCTGTATCTTGGCTTAAGTGGTGGGATTGAATCATATCAAAGGCTGCTCCAGAGGGTTATTGACATCCATGAAATCTTTTTATGGCATTTTCAAAGGCATTTCTGGGAAATTTATTGAACTGTTGGCACCTCTGGTTTTTGACTTAAACTTCTCCAAAACACTTTGGAGTAAAAAAAAACCTTGGAATGTGTATTTGTCCAAAATAAAGAATCCTATTTTACACTTTCTTGGCACCAACATATTGCGCTCAACTTTTAAGACAATGAATCGTCCGTGTATTGTTTCTTTTTTCCCACTGGTGAATACCCCTCGCCTTAGTGAGTAGATCATCTTTTTTTCTGGTTACAGCTCCTCCAAGGCTGCGTGGGAATTCACAACAGAATCCTGGCTCTTGTCTTGGGTCTTCTGCTTTCATTCTTTTGCTTGAAGTGCCGCTGGTGAGTTGGTCAAGTAGGTTTTCCCAGTGTTGTTGTGGTCCATTCACAGGAGGGTGTTAACGTGTCTCATGGATGTTTGCAGGTGTGTGTTCATGTCAGACATGACACATCTCAAACAGAAACATCCTGCACAAGCGCCTGATGTCTGAGCTATACACCTGTCAAGTCAAGTCAAGTCGGCTTTATTGTCAATTTCTTTACATGCACTGATCATACAAAGAATTTGAAATTACGTTTCTTACTTTCCCATGCAGACATAGACTTTAGGTGTGGACATAGACAATTAGACATAGACAATTAGACATAGACAGTAAGCATACATTACACCTAGCATAGCTGTACCAGCCGTGAACAGAATTTTTGATTATTACTCACTTGATGCAGTAGTTACATTATCCAATTTCAGACTAGGACTGCCGCTAGCATACAGTAGGCAGTCAAGGTTGGTCGCCTGGGGCGTCAAATATCTTGAGGGCACCATAGTAACACTCTAAAGACCCACAGAATAGGAACTTATAGGACTTTTAGGTCAATGTGTCTTTTTATGGTTGGTATTAGGAAAACTATTACTTATAGCTGGATGTGCTGTTATTGGTTGATATTAGGGACACTAGGAGTTATTGCTGGATGTGCGTTTTGCTTCCAATTTCCACCTACAGCTGCTCAGTGAAAGAAGGACAGGGACATGATTTGCTTATCTGGACAAAGCCATGCCAGGTCTACAAGACTGCCGACAGCAGTGGATTATCAGATGGATTGATGGTGTCTTTCCCATCCAGATCACGATCACTTTCACTTTGTCCATTTTGTGCCAAGTAAAGATTGTTGATGTTTTGTTGCAACATATTTTATGATCTCTCTCTCTCTCTCTCTCTCTCTCTCTCTCTCTCTCTCTCAATTCCTTGCCATTGTCTCCCTATGCACGTTTAAGTGTATGACAGAATGGGGTTCCCTGTACCTATTCACTTTGTGACCTCTGCCGGGTCTTAAGTCATAGAAAGAGTGACATATCTCCATCGTATTACACCACAGAACCAATAATAACATCAAACCACAGCAAAGATTGAGAATGAATACCTAGGATTTACCGAGGAACAATGTCTCTTTTTATTTGTTTTCTTGAGACAATTCACAAATGGTGCCCCCCTCACTCACTCTCTCTCCCTCTCTCTCTCTCTCTCTCTCTCTCAGTCTAACTCCTTCCCTCTCTTTACCTTTCTGCTTTACCACCAGGGCTCTAAATTAACTTTTTCCACTACCAGCCAATTTGGCTAGTGGACATTTTTTCTTACCAGCCAAACAGAAGTTCAACTAGCCATTTTTGTTTAATCTCGCCAAAATAGACTATGCATTAGGCTAGTTATTTGTTTAAATTATGGTCATTTTGTTCAACTATTTCTACAACACAGATACACTATAGGCCTGCATAGGATACTATATGCCTACATAATAAGCATATCATATTATATTATATATTTTTTCATTATTTTTTAACTTCTGCTTTATTTTTTACTTTCATTACTTAGGCCTAATCAATTTGATTAGTTTTTGTTAAATTCCTCTGGAAACAGCTGAATCACATCACACAAGCCACTCACATAACAGACCTTTAACATAGGCCTACAGTAACCAAGCACACAGCCAAACACTTCAAAACCTCACATACGACGCACACCCCAAGGAAGGAGAAGAGATGAAAGGAAAAGGAGAGGAGAGAGGAGGAGCGCAACAAAATGACAAGAAGCCTAGTTTAACTAAAAGTAAATAATATCTCGGGAATCTTCGCTTCCTTTGTTACTTCCACAGCTACGTCGTTGGCTGCTTTTTTTCTTTCCGATTGCGTGGGCTTTCCAACTTAGCTGCGCCAGGACTCGGAACATTTCAGAAGACAACTGAACTGACAGCTACGGTCACACTACACTGACAGTCAGCTCTCCTCCTCTGCCCTTGTCACGATTTCGTTCCACAACCACTCATTTTTTAACGTCACTATTATTACGGTTACAATTACTACTAGCATTCACCAACACACAGAACCTTGCTCTAACCCTCGCAACATACTCATCACTCGCACAAAACATAGCCTACAGAACAGAAGTAGCTCTATGCATAATCTGCGTTAGTCCTGTCATTGAAGCGGTTACAGCAAGGTTCATATAGTAATAATAGCAGTAGTGACGTTAAAAAAGGTTGTAGCGAAAGCGACGAGAGCTTAGGAGGAGAGCTGCCTGTCAGAATAGTGTGAGCGCAGCGTAGCTGACAGAAGGCTGGTCGTCTGAAATGTTTTCAATCATGGAGTTGCCTCTCCCTGCACTGGAAAGCCCACGGTGGGAGGCTACGTCGTGACGCTAGTGTCCATGGGTAATGTAGGAAATCTCTCCGTCTAACGTTCGTCAGAGCAGCGGTTTACCGTTCATAATTTACTGTACTCCGGCGCTACTAGCCAAATTGGCGGGTAGGTATTTTTTTCTACTAGCCAAAATGAATTTTCACCCGTGTTTGGCGTGTTGGCGTGTGTTAATTTAGAGCCCTGTTTTACCACCCTACGTCCGCCTCTACAATCACAATCTTCCTTTAACTCGTTCTGTCTTCTCGACTTGTCTTGTCTTTCAGGCCTCTTTAAGTTTGTTGATCTTTCCCTCTGTTCAAATGTGCTTTTAATGTTGATGTTTTTCTCCTTGTGAGACCGACCACAGTTTTTTTTACAGAGCTCTCCTAGGCCCCAGAATGGCAGCCAAGTCCGCCAAATTAATTGGGCTGTTCTAATCTACTGGAATTCACCAGCCTTAGAGTCGTCTAGACCAGAAGAGCTTAATTGCTGAGAGAGAGAGAGAGAGAGAGAGAGAGAGAGAGAGAGAGAGAGAGAGAGAGAGAGAGAGAGAGAGAGAGAGAGAGAGAGAGAGAGAGAGAGAGAGAGAGAGATTCATGCAAGTGCCAAGTGCCAGTATTTTGATTATGTTTTCACATAAAGGTGTTTGTTTCAGCGTGCACTCATTGAGAGAGAGAGAGAGGCGGGGAGCGGGAGAGTCTACAAATAGCATGCACAATTATAAAAGAGTTGCAAATGGTAGTAAAAACAGTTAAGTTGCAGGCAAGTGGACTTCTTTTCTGGTGCTTAAAGATGTTTTGTCCCCTCAAATGTCTTCAATATCCAAAAGGAAGTAGATCTACTGTGCTTGATATCTGCCTGAGATGTCCTGCATAAGTGGGAAGCATCACAGGCATTTTGCTAATGGTAAATCCATTGCTAAGTGTGTGAAATTTACATTTTATTCAGGGACCTTGACAGAAGTGCCGATGACGGCACTGACAAAGGTGGATGTAAATATAGGCGTGTGTGTAATAAGAATGAATAACCAAAGAAGAGAAGTGTACAATAAGAAACAATATTAATCATTCACGCCTCGCTTTCCAGGGCACTTTTATAGGGGATGGTTGTGGCTTCGCTGTAAAAGAAACAATTCTGGTGCCTTGTAGACACACTTGTGCACACACACACACTCAAGCACTCATGCAGACATGCAAGCACGCACATATTGTGCACACACATACACATAAATGTGTCCATAATATGATGGGTACTACATATGATGAAAACATTGTGTTGTGAGTGAAATTGTGCATGCATTGGTGTACTTTTCTCCAGACGTGTGTGTGTGTGTGTGTGTGCGCGTGCGTGCGTGCGTGAGCACGTGCGTGTGTGTGCGCAAGCCTGTGTATAATGCACATTGGCACTGTATACGTATATCAACAGCGAAGACAAGTATGGGAGGGAACGAGACATACACACACACACATACAAACTTGTGACACACGCACACAGACGCACACAGACGCACACACACACACACACACACACACACACACACACACACACACACACACACACACACACACACACACACACACACACACACACACACACACACACAGTTAAGGAATAGAAGCATTCCTGTGCTCTCAGGGGCTCCCGCCGCTCAACCCTGGGTGATATGTGAGTGTGTGTGTGTGTGTGTGTGTGTGTGTGTGTGTGTGTGTGTGTGTGTGTGTGTGTGTGTGTGTGTGTGTGTGTGTGTGTGTGTGTGTGTGTGTGTGTGTGTGTGTGTGTGTGTGTGTGTGTGTGTGTGTGGAGCTTAACTCTGGGTGATATACGCAGGGCCATGGGGTCGTCTTGGCCTTTAATTCATTAGAGATGATTTAGAGGAGGAACGCAAACACTTACTGCTCACACACACACGCGCACACGCATGCACACACGGACACAGACACACACACACACGCTCAAGACTGTCCCCTTAGAACCCGCTCACTTGTACAACACTAAGAAAGTGGGGAGATACACCACTGACACAAGCACACAAACACACACACACACACACACACACACACACACACACACACACACACACACACACACACACACACACACACACACACACACACACACACACACACACACACACACACACACACACACACACACACACACACACACACAGGGCTGTCTGTCCCCCTAGAGCCTGCTCAGTCAGCTTACAGCCCTACAATACTACCGAACAACAGATCAACCGCTCAAGCAGTGAGCTACACAATCACCACTTTTCCACACAGGTTTTGTACAGCAGTGT
>NC_085876.1:23917306-23927306 GCF_034702125.1 Engraulis encrasicolus | reverse complement strand
TCCAATAACCAATAAAAGGGGCACATGGGTCGCTTGGGCAGGAGTGAAAAAAAATTAAGAGAAATATGGCAGCCGTTCGTACGACTTCCTACATCAACGTTTTTGCTTAATTTAAAGAGTACTTGCGAACATACAACATTTAATTCGTAGGACAGAATTCAAAAGGGATTCTGCAAACTGATGATAAATGAGACCCCAGGAGTGATATACGGAACGAAATGCAAGGGACCTAAACGAGTAAATTGTGAGAGAGAAGTGGAATGAAAGAGATGTACTGTAAGCTTGTTCGAGTTCTACCAGGATGACCCTAATGTCACAGAATCGCGCAATTTCCTCCAAATCAACAGCTGCCTTATCTTACTCACTTTACTCACTCACTCACTTATTTTTGCACATTTATACATTGTCGTTTGTGTTTGCACTGCACCAATATAGCCCTACATTCCAAGCACTGAAAGACGGTTCGGTTGCTATGAGGGAGTTGAAAGATATTAGTGTCCAAAATACTGTTTTTCTATCTATGAGTCATTCTCTACTGCTGTTAAATGGGACATTTGCAACCCCTCAGGCGGTCACATAGAGCAACGTTTTTCTTACACTGCACAGTGTGTGGCACGTCCGAAAAACTATACTCCATTTCATCGGAATCCCATTCCGCAAACTGTAAAATTTGCTCCCAGAGTACTCTCTAGGTGTTGATTTAACACTACATTTGTACTGTGCAAAATCCGAGTGACTCTGTCAGGCAAAACTTGTCTCTGCCTTGATGTTTAACTCCATCATCACAAGAACTAATGGCTGAGTCGTAACAATACAATGAATGATGTGCAGCTGTGGCCTGATGGTTATATTACTGAAGTTTTTCACTACTAGGTTCGCTTTTGGATTTAAAAAAAAAAAATCAGCTCAATGCAGTATCATGTGAGTGAGGTTTTTTTTTAACATTCAATTAGAAGAGTATGCTTTACAATAAAGCAAGATAATAATATCCCTCATTGTACACTATGGAGCACATTCTTAAGATCTTTCATTGTCGAGATATTCACACACCTTTCTAAATGTCTTTGGGTTTGAATGTTTACTTGAAGGAGACTTTGGTAAGGAAGCCCAAGTCCATGTTGCTGCGACAAAGACAAGATGACCTCACAGGACCCATAATGAGATCAGCAGATGACCACAGGTTGCAGGTGCAGAACGCTGTCAGTTGTGTGTGTGTGTGTGTGTGTGTGTGTGTGTGTGTGTGTGTGTGTGTGTGTGTGTGTGTGTGTGTGTGTGTGTGTGTGTGTGTGTGTGTGTGTGTGTGTGTGTGTGTGTGTAATAGCGTCAGCAGATCTCACCCTGTGCTCCCGTTAAGTGACCCTACATACCTCATCAGTGTCTGCAGCCTAAAGACCCGCCTAAACATCCATTCCATGCGCATGCTGGATGTCCCACAATGGCTTGAAGAGTTTGTGGATCCCATGTCTGTGTCCATTTGAATGTTTTACGTAAAGGTACACTGTGCAAGATTTTTAGTTGTTTATTTCCAGAATTCATGCTACCCATTCTCTAATGTTACCTTTTTCATGAATGCTTACTACCACCATCAAATTCTAAGTATTCGTTATGACTGGAAAAATTGCACTTTTCACACATGAAAAGGGGGATCTTCTCCATGGTCCGCCATTTATAGCTGCAAAAATGACTGTACTTGGTCCATACTAGAAAATATTAGTTTATTGCTTTGTAAACTTTCATGAAAAGACCAAATTTGGCAATAGGCAACCCAGTTTCAATGAGCAGCATAGTTGCAGTACCTTTTTTGACCAGTTCCTGCACAGTGTACCTTTACGTAAATAAACAAGAGCAATCAGGGATGACAACCTGGCCCCCTTGGCTGCATGTGATGTTGTGTGTTTTGCGCCACCCTCAAGCAACTCAAAACACTGCTGGGGAACACACAAAGAGACAGACAGACAGACTAACAAAGAGACAGCCAGAAATACAGTCAGACTGACAGACAGTCAGACAGACAGTCAGACAGAAAGACAGACAGACAGTCAGGGTCATTGTAATACCTGGCCCAACCCTCTCCGGGGGGCAGGTAAATATATTCCAAAAGCCATATAGTAACCTACTACATAGTGGTCTGTACATACTGTAGTTGTTCTTAATCATTTTGAAATCATGGCCAAGAGTTGCACCTTCCCCAAGGGAGCGGAAACATACACTTCAGGATAGCCGGGTACACCAAAGCCAAATATAAGTGGAATAGCACGTGGATGGAGATTGAATGCTTCAAGGGATACGCAATGTTACAGAGTTTGAGAAGCGCTGATGTAAATAATAGGGAGTAGATTAGGAAGTCTGCATGGGAGGCCTGAGAGGAGGCTGCGAGCAGGGAAGCCAATAGGGGGGACAGAGAGGTCAGTTGTCCCAGGCCAAGGAAGAGGGGGCAAGATTACCTCATTACATTGTATGTATGGGGTGGGGGCCCTATTAGATGACTTGTCCTGGGCCCGGCAAAAGTTGTCAGCGGCCCTAAATGCAAGTCTCTGCCAAAAGTGTTTGTGAAGCTCAGCAGACAGGAGTCTTCTGCACTCTGGAGCGCTGAGGTCGCGGGGTTATATTTGTGTATTTGTGTATTTGTACTGTTGCTCATATGGCCGTGAAGAGACCACCACCATAACACATCACAGGCAATGAACTGTGCCCTGAAAAAACAAACTGGCAAGCGGCGGGTGTACACTACTACACCCCCACTCCCCCCAACCCCCTTCCTATCTACCCTCTTATTGCTGCTTCCGGTAACACTTTATAAATAACGTCCTATTCACAGCTTTATAAACACTTTATAAATAATGAACTAATTATCAACAAAATGTTTACAAATGTTTATAAATGGGCAAGAAATACTATGGTAACACAGCAGACACAGCGCAGTCGCAGCGGTCCTGGAAGGTTGTCCTCCAAAGAGCAGATGGCATGAAACCACATAAAACTGACACAGTTGATTCCCACTCCACTGTCCAGTCTTAGTTTGGTTATTACTCATTGACAAACATTTTTAAATGCTTTGTTAAATGTTAATTGTTATTAAATGTTAATAAAGTGTTTATAAAGCTGTGAATAGGACGTTATTGTAAAGTGTTACCCTGCCTCCTATTCCTTGACAGCTTTGTGACCAGGAGGTGCATCATTTTGCCACAGTGGACAAACCTCTACATGTAAAACTTCTACATGTATTTTTTTCCCTGGTATTGCCCATGGCATGGATGACCCTAGCCTGATTATCATTGACATTCAAATCTCTTCGAGACAATTACTTTTTACAATTAACATTTCCCAAACGGCCTCCTTTGGTTTGCTCATGATTGTTTGCTTCCCAACAAAGTGCGAGGAGTTCCTGTATTTTGCGGGAACTCAGAATGTGCCAGAGACGTGCGGTCAGGGTAGGCAGGGTAGGCAGTGCCTACCCTGGGATAAATGTCTTAAAAATAAAAAACTAACACGTGTTTTAAAAAATATTCTTCAGAGTTCACATACACAACAATAACATTGATTCAGCATAAATTATGAGCTGTTTAAAGTACAGTATACGCAGGACAACGATCAAAAACCTAAGTAATCGCACGAAGCAAAGCGCTCAGGCTTGGGCAGGTTGCCGTGGCAACGCGCAGTCCCGGCTGGTAGCAAAGCAGAGCTTTCGAATGCCAGCCAGGCAGCCCGGTAAGGCTCGCTTTTCCTCTGCCTAGCCTGCCCTCAGTGCTGTCAATGTAGAAGTTTGCGCATGCGTATTAAGTTGTCTCATAGCTTGTCAATGGGACTAAAAGCAGAGCCTTTAGTCTGTGGCGGGAGTATGTGAGCCAATCACAGCGCCCAAAATGAAAAATTGTTACAATTCAGGTGTAATAACTATGCAACAGCGAAGACACTGCATTTAGCACTCTATCGAAGACTTTGGAAGTGAAATATCGGCAGCTATGTCAACAATTGCACATCTGAAGTGTTTTAGCAAGCTGGATTACCAGCAGAAGTTGCTCACCATCAATCGAGGTAGGCCAACACCTCCTCTTCGCGATTTATATCAGCGCAAGGGGCAGAAAATAGTACGTACATTCCATCAGGAATGGTATGAGAGAAAAGAGTGGCTCTGCGGGTGTGATGTTAGCAACCGTCTGTTCTGCTTCCCTTGCTTGCTGTTCTCAACACAGCTAGCAAGGCAAGGCTTGTTCAAACTCTAGCCGTACAGAAAACATGGCATGCAGTCTTTGAGTCTAGCTGAGCCGTTTGCAATCGCTGCATTGTGGAAATATTCAACATCAGATGGGTAGCAGCTTCAAGTAGTTTGAACACACTGGGACACAATATCTTCATCATGTCAACCACCCCGGGCTTTTAATGGAACTAACTTGCATGGAAAACATTCTCGTGATTCTGCTTTAAGGTAAGATTCATCTAATTATTAAGCTGTGGGTAGCCTTTTAACATGAACATGCTAAAGTTTGTCGTGGTGCCTTTTGTTGATGGGTCAGGGAGGTGTTGACATTGAAGATTGGTTGTGCTGTGGACACGAATAGACTGTGTGTGTGTTATTATGGACGCGAGATTGTTTTTTGAGCGTACGACATGACTTAATTTTCCTAATTTATTATGATGATGACTTAATACGCGATGCGTGAGGTGTGTGGAGCCTGTTAGCAAGTTGACGTGCAGCTGTGTTCTTTTGAAGTGCACGGTGTACGAGATCAACGTGGGGGCGGTGGGGCTCGCTCGAGTGACTGGGATGGGTGCTCACGCACTCAAAAATTGACTTGATTTGAAACACCTTGCACAACCGTTGCTAAAGTGTTTGAGAATACAATCACGCACAAGAATGAGTCTCAGAAGTGTTTTCGTTGGTTTACTCGATGTACCAGTATTTACTGTCTGAATGCACGGCTCATGTTTGTTGAGTTCGCAAGCAACCCGCCCCCTTGCCAACTTTCCTTCTTGTCTGTGAGTGTTTGATTAGCAGCACAAAATGCGTCAATGAAGCAGGAGCTGTTACCTAGGTTGGTTGATTGCTAAATGTAAATCGTTTCCCCTCACATGCTATGGTGTGATTCACAGTTGGTGAACTAGACATTTTATCTTCTAAACAAAGTAGGCTACACTGCCACCCTGCATCCATGTGAAACACCCTGGCATTTGCAACAGAATAAACAGAAGAGGAGCAAAGGCAACTGCTAAAGCCAAAAGTTAAAGCTTTTCCCCCAAAATGCTGTGATGTTGTAGCTTTCTAAATTATTGTAAAATGTAGGCCTACAGGTCCTTAAATGTGTACAAAGTAGGCTATGGGTCCTTGAGCTACCAATTTGCCAATTTGGCAAAAAAAAAGTCTAGCTGGCCTTTTCAAGAAATTGAAATTATGCATTTTCACTTATTGTTTCAGATGTACACTCACACTCACACACACACACACACAAACACACACACACACACCATGTTACATTTCAGATCTGCATGAAAGGGGGTACTATTTGTTCAAAGTTTTTAGTCTTTTATAAACGTTTTTAGCTGATAGTGACTCTCCAGATTTGGTTAAAATGCAGGAAATTGCATCTAAGAAATACATTTTTTTCTGGGGAGGACCCCCAGACCCCGCGCTAAAAAATACACACAAAAAAATTATTTTCTATATTTACTGCCTACCCTACCATACCCCTCACTGCACGTCACTGGAATGTGCTTACATTGCTCTTGACCTGACTGGTAGAAACCATGCTGTTGTGTCACTAGGAGGGCACGGCCTGGCTAGGATGACCCCTAAAGACGGCAGACATGGTGGGGCACAATGCAGTTGCCTAGTTTCCCTAACGGTAAAACCGTCTGTTCTGAGGAGCAGAGGTTTCTAGAAACGTTTTCTCAGGAACAGCTTATCGCCTATAGGTGATAGAGGTTTCCCCTCAGTGTCAAAAGAAACTCCAAAGGTTCCAGAGGATCTGTTTGCTTTTACAGTCCATATGTAGGCCTATTTCTACTATCCCCTGCGTATCTCTATTTTCTCTCTTTTTCTTCCTTCTTCAACTTAATCACCCCTCCCTCTGTGCATCTCCATGTTCTTGTAAGACCAGATCTCTGTGTGCGATGTAATAAATCAAAGTGTGATGTGCTGTCCTCAATGAATTGGGTATCAAGACATTTCATCCATTACACCGTTGTGTTATTGTTGGAGATACCTGTTCCAAAAATTGAGATCTGAAGTGCTTGACATTCAAAGCAAAACATTTAAGGACGTAAGTGTATAATTCATTTACTGAAGAATGTAAGTGTCTATTCACAAAAAGTTAGAACAAAACATGAGGCGCACCCTAGGCTTGTGTTGAAAACTGAAAGAAGTCAGTGGATATAAGACTGGAGGAACAGACCTAGTTTCAGACCTAGTCCCTTTTCAATGTCAGACGTCTGTTGCTAATATCCACTGTCTTCTTTTGTTACTTGCAATACTGCAATATACAGTTTTCGACACAGGCCTTGTGTGCGCCTCATGTTTTGTTCTAACTTTGTGTGTGTAGACGCACCCTAAGCTACTCACAGCTCAAAGTCTAGACGCAGACTTTCCTTTTTGTTTTCCAATGCACCGATGATTTCGCGAAATGTTTTCAGATGATTTCAGGGCTGGCCTGGGACCACAAACCAGCCTGGGCATTTTGGCATAGACCAGCCCGTCTCCCCCAACCCCCATACTATGATGAAGTCCACTGTACTTCCCTACAAAGCGAAAGTGCAGTAACTACTAGAGATGCCCCAGATCCTGAATTTTAGGTAACTGCCGGATACCGGATCCACTGCTTAATATCCTGCCGGATCCGGATCCTGTGAAAAACCCTATTATCCTATTATTAACCGGATCTTGGATCCTGTGCATCTCTAGTAACTACACATTTTGACAAAACTGAATAAAGCTTGAAAATGGGCTTCATTGCACCTCCTTTATCTTGTGACGAAGCTGTATTGTCGAAATGTGTCCCGTTTTAGAGATATTGCTATGTCAAATTTGCAATAGCTATAATATCCAACCTAACACCAAGGATTTGAAGGCATTTTTCCCAGTTTCCATGTTGGCATAGTTACTGCACTTTGCCTTTGTACGGCAGTGTGTATCAAGGATGCACCGATGGGCTGGCCCATGGAAATGGTGGGCCGGTCTCTAATTTTTTAAATGAACAAAAACACAGAAGCATTGTCCCCTGATGGCTGTCGGCCCACCGGGAAAAGGCCCTATATGCCAGATTGCCAGTCTAGCCCTGGATGATTTTGTTCTGGGCCTGGCCAAGGCTGTCAGGGGCCCAGGGTGCTGTGGCCTTCTCCTCCTCCTCACACCATCCCCGGCTCATTTTCTCGCTGTTGGTTTCAGTAGGTGCAGCTGGGCCAGAATCATAGTGGCTCTACCAACACCCCCACACATATACACACACACACACGCACGCACGCACGCACGCACACACACACACACACACACACAGTCGTCCTCTCGCACTCTGCCCTCTGCCCCCCCGGTGCATAAACCCTGCCTGGCAGCGCGGAATTTATGGTGGAAAAAACCTTTTCGCCTCAGTCACAGGAGTGACCCCTTTTCTGCTGGGGACATTTTCTTTAAAAAATTCCTCCACTCCACTATACTGCTTCTCCCTCATACAGCGGTTCCCAAACTTTTTCCCCTGCGCACCCCCTTTTACATTTCAATGTGGTTCGCGCACCCCCTAAGCGAATGTTTCACAGCCGCATATTTTTGTCAATCCAATCGACCTGACCTTTTTTTCTGCAAATCATTACCATGGAACTTGTTGCATGACAAGTCTAGGAGATATAAATTACACTTCAGATGGATCCTTCCAGCATATGTTCCAGCATTTTTCAAACAATTAAATCTACCCAACGTTCATTAATGTTAGATTAAAAAAAAAACACATATCCACCATTGCTCTATTCAGCTCACGCACCCCCTTGTGACAGGCCGCGCACCCCCAGGGGTGCACGCACCACAGTTTGGGAAACCCTGCCCTAATACTTCAACCCCCACAACCCCAGTTTATCCTTGCTCTAACTTGCTCTCTCTCTCTCTCTCTCTCTCTCTCTCTCTCTCTCTCTCTCTCTCTCTCTCTCTCTCTCTATCTATTTGCCTTTCCAACTCGTCTCACCCCCCCCTCCCCATATTCCCCTCTCATTCTCCCTCTGTCCCCGCACTTTGTGTTTTATGTGCTGCTTTAAGGTGGGGGAGAGGGAGCCATGAGGTCAGATGTGGACGCTCTTGAAGGTGTGTGCGTGTGTGTGTGTGTGTGTGTGTGTGTGTGTGTGTGTGTGCGCAAGCGTGTGTGTGTGTGTCATTCTCTCCACCTGCACAGGAAGTGGTATGAGGGGGTTAGCAGGAAATGACAGCTATGCACCCAAGGTACACAACACACACACACACACACACACACACACACACACACACACACACACACACACACACATACACACACACACACGCACGCACGCACGCACGCACGCACGCACGCACGCACGCACGCACGCACGCACAGACAGACAGACAGACAGACAGACAGACAGACAGACACACACACACACACACACACACAGGCACGCACGCACGCACACACACACACACAGACAGACAGACAGACACACACACACACACACACACACACACACACACACACACACACACACACACACACACACACACACACACATACACACACACACACACACACACACACACACACCGTCATCACCACCACAGGTCCACCTAGGCCAACCAACCCACACCTTTCTGAAACCAATACCACACGCACACACACACACACACACTCCAAAGTACACCGACCTCAGTACACCTCCCCACCCCCATGATGTATCAGGCATAGTGCCATCCACCACAGCACATCACCTGGGCCAAAAAGGCAGCCAGACCACTTGACTACGGCAGCCCCTTTGGCTCACACTGTGCTGACGACAAAAAAAAAAGAAAAATTAAGTCAGATCACTTCTCTCTTGAACCTTGAAGAACCAAGTCTGTGGTCAGTCAGTGATTCCTAAAAATATCTGACTGGTTGCAATTCGGTCAACTGGAGTCCAGACATTAACACACACGGAGCAGAAAATCAGGACATCAGCTGACCATGAGTCTCTGGCCATCTCTCTGCTTGGACATGGCACACCGTCACTGTTTACATTGACGCCCATTAAACCACATTGGAAGAAATAACAGTAACGAAAGAGAATGAGAGAGAGAGAGAGAGAGAGAGAGAGAAGAAGTGACCACAAATATCTGCTTTGTTTAACTGGCTGGTTAAGCCGTCCTGCACTTCAACCAAGCGTTTTAAGCCTATGTGGCGGTAAACCCTCCTTTTCCTTGGTGTAGGCAGGTTTCAAGCTTGGAAAAAATATTTATTTCCTTTTTTTCCCCCGTTCTTTCTGTGTGTGCTGTGTTTGCTTTTTCCAAGCCACCTGGGTGGAGGGCAAATAGGTGGTGTGGCCCTCTCACTAGCAGGAACTCACACAGTGTGGAGACTAGACGCAGGCCCTACTCTAGGGGCGCATTCAGACCGACTGAGAACGGTGCCGGCAGAGATTCTTTAAGTATATAGAGATATGCCAACATAATAGGTTTCTATGGGCACCTAACGTGACCAGGTTCCGGTCTGCCTAAAGGGGCGTGTCATAATGCTCCTAGCATTGAATAGAACAGTCCTTAGGTCTGCCTAAAGGGGGATTTCCCCCCCTCCCCCTTGCAATAACAGAACCCGGAAACAATGGGCCAATGGAACCTCTCTCTCTCTACTTTCTCTGGTGCCGGTGCCCGTTCCCACACCTAATAGCAAACCGGCCGTCGTGTTCACGGCACAGATATTAGCATTCGCGAACCGGAAAGTTGGTTCGCAATAGGAATCACAAAGTACTTGGTTTTTCTCCATGAACCGTGACGACAACGTGGCCGTCAGCAGGTTCATCCGGGTCACACAGTCATGTGCGA
>NC_085876.1:23899806-23907306 GCF_034702125.1 Engraulis encrasicolus | reverse complement strand
GCTGCTAAACGCGAAAATGCTGAGCTGTACCCTTACACTACCCTGTCAGTAAGCAACAATCGCGCATCTTTACTTTTGCTAGCAACAGCGAAACAAGCAAGGGAAATGGTGAAATTGCTCAGACCAAAGCCACCCCTAACGCCCTGTCACAGGGCATTGTAGAGCAAGATGAAACCGAACATGATGCACACACACAATAGACGATTCAAACCAGCTTTGTATAGAATAGAATAGAAAAGAATATACTTTATTGTCATGCAAGCATGAAAATTGCCTTTGGTCTCACAGAATAAAAACAGGATTTACCGGGCAGTCATGGGTGAGCGGTTAGGGCGTCAGACTTGCATCCCAGAGGTTGCCGGTTCGACTCCTGACCCGCCAGGTTGGTGGGGGGAGTAATCAACCAGTGCTCTCCCCCATCCTCCTCCATGACTGAGGTACCCTGAGCATGGTACCGTCCCACCGCACTGCTCCCCATGGGGCGCCACTGAGGGCTGCCCCCTTGCACGGGTGAGGCATAAATGCAATTTCGTTGTGTGCAGTGTGCAGTGTTCACTTGTGTGCTGTGGAGTGCTGGGTCACAATGACAATGGGAGTTGGAGTTTCCCAATGGGCTTTCAGGATATAATCACAGATAGACGCAAATAGACAAAACACACGTACAAATGCTGCATCCACCCCCCCTCCAACCACCCCTCCCAGCACACACATCATATGCAAGTCAGGCAGTAGTTCAAGACCCTCCAGCTTTGCCATAGCTTATTGACTATGGAAATTGCATTTGGAATAAAAGAATGTTTATAAATGTTGAATGTTGTTAAATGTTGCAATGAATGATCTGTAGCGCCACCCTGAGGGCAGCAGTTCGAACTCAGAGTGATATGATATGCATTGTCATGATGCCATGTTGGGTTTCCTGAGAGCGATGAAACTGCCATGGCATTGTTCCAATTACCACTGCCTCCCACACAAAATAGCCAGTATACTGCTCAGAATATGGGCAAGAGTGAAAGCGAGGAGAGGCTCATTGAGGGGATGGGAACACCTGTAAGTGTAAAATACTGTTTTTTTAGTAGTTTATTTCCAAAATGTATGCTACCCATTCACAAATTTGACCTTTTTTCATGAATATTTTTAACCATCGCCAATTCGAAATGTTTCCTATGGCTTGGAAGACACTTGCTCCGTGTGAATCCGAATTGATCGCCATTCGAATTACAGAGGTCTCAAAAGTAAAAGTTAAAATGAACTCATGGAGTAACACTATCACATGTTATTACATAGCTGTTACATTACTTAGGCTACTCCATTATTCTTAATGAGGAAAGGCAAGGCAAGGCAAGTTTATTTGTATAGTGCATTTCATAAACAGGTGCAACTCAATGTGCTTCACAAAAATAAGCGAATGCAAAAAGAAAGGAAACAGGGAAGAACGAAAGAAAAAAATTACAGTCAAGGAACATTTAAAACATTAAGATAAAACATATGGTAAAAAAAATAATAAATAAAATCGACATAAAAATAAAAAATAAGAATGATATATAATTGAAGCTAGGGGAAAGCATCTGAGAACAGCTTTGTCTTGAGTCTAGATTTAAAGCTATCAATAGTGGGTGCATTTTTTATGTCATCTGGAAGCTGGTTCCAAAGCTTTGAAGCATAGAAGCTAAAGGCTGCCTCTCCACACTTTGTTTTGACTTTGGGAATCACCAGCAAATTCTTCTCCGTTGACCTTAGTGACCTGGTTGGTGCATACAGTTGAAACATATCCAGTAGATAGGTGGGTCCCATTCCATTTAATGATGTAGCCCCTTAATGCGTGCCATACCTCCAGAACCTCCAGAACATCTCTCCAAAATCGGAGTAATGTTGTCGAACTTCCTTGTTTTTGTAACAACCCTTGTTGCTGCGTTTTGTACAAGTTGTAGCTGTTTGATGGTCTTTTTGGGGAGGCCCGTAAAAAGACTGTTACAGTTATCAACCTTACTAGAAATGAAGGCATGTATTAGCTTCTCCAGATCATGTTTTGACATAAGCCCCCTAAATTTAGAGACGTTTTTTATGTGATAAAATGCAGACTTAGGAATGGCTTTCATGTGACTGTTAAAGTTTAGGTCACTGTCAATGAGGACCCCAAGATTTTTAACTAATAATAATAATAATAATAATACATTTATTTTGTATAGCGCTTTTCAAGACACTCAAAGACGCTTTACATAACATAGAACACAGAAACAAACACATTTCAAACACAAAGACATACAGGGACTCAACAAAAGTACAACAAGTACACGGAGTGGATGGTTTTAGGTCCATTGTGATATGGAACAGTAGGTGTTGTGAAGAGGTAAGCAGACGATGGGGGCAGAGATGGAATCAGTTCTACAAGGGGATACAACGATCCAAAGACCCCATCGCGGCAGCGAGTTCGGCTGAGGGAGGTAGCCGAACAAGCAGGTAAAGTCACAGCTGAGAAATGCAGACGGAGCCACGGACACGCTGACTGGGGCGGCAGCTTGTAGTAAAACGCCATGGCGGGGTCCGCGGAGACGCCGGTGCAGACAGGAGGAGACGCGCTGGGTGTTGGGCCACAAGCTGGTGAAGCCAACAGCCGGGCTGGCTTAACAGCAGTCAGCTGTAAACTCCTCATTCGGCAACGGAAAATTGTCTCCCCGAACAGCAGGTGTTGTAGAAGCAGTCACACAGCGCGCCGACGCCAGTGCAGCTGGAAGGCCACCCTGGTTCGTCAACAGCCAGGTATCAACGAAGTTGTTTGTCCGTCCGGAAAGAATGTAAAATTGTCCGATGTTTTTAGTGCGATGGTGGTAAATTGTATTGAATGGATGGAAGAAAGCGTATCCCTTGCTTTCAGTCCCTTCATTTCAAGGATAGTAGCAATCTTTTGTCTCTTCTTTCTTTTCCCAAATATAATTACTTCAGTTTTATCTGTGTTCAGTTGGAGGAAATTGTGAGACATCCATTTGTTAATTTGGTCAATGCAATGATAGAGTGATTCAAGTGGGGTGTCATTGGGGTACATAGATAAGTAGAGTTGGGTATCATCCGCATAGCTATGGTAATTTATGGAATTATTCTCGATAATGTGTCCCAGTGGCAGCATATACAGATTGAACAGCAGTGGTCCCAGAATAGAGCCCTGGGGGACCCCCACAGTTCAGAGAGGCATGGTATGTCTTCCAATGGCGACAAAAAACTTCTTTGTTGTAAGTACGATTTTAACCAGTAGATCACTATGCCTGTAAAGCCAACCCAGTGTTCCAGTCTATGTAGTAGTATGGCATGATCAACTATGTCGAATGCTGCACTTAACTCTAGTAGCACCAAGACGGATGTTTTGCCAGCATAAGAATTCAATCGTATGTCATTCATAACTTTAATAATAGCTGTTTCAGTGCTGTGGTAGGCACGGAAACCTGATTGAAACTCATCAAGGTAGCTATTAGACGTTAGAAAGGCAGTTAATTGGTTAAAAACAATTTTCTCTACTGTTTTACCCATGAATGGTAGATAATGAGATATAGACTGTTATTACTGAAAAACACTAAAAGCCTAACAAGACCCTACCACAAACTTGATCCAACCAGTGCAGTCAGCTGATCGTAAATCAAGTGTGCAGGTCTACTTTTTACTCACATATGTTAGCAGTGTAACTTTTACTTTTTACACCTCTGCCGGTCATCATAAACATTTTTTGGCTGTAATTCCAATTCTGGTCTGAGTGGCGCCAAATCTTGCATAATTTACGTTTTAGGTGATTAGTTAGTGAGAAGAAGTGACCTAGTGGCCTGTGGCTGCTCCTGAATGGCCTGTGGCTGCTCCTGTGTTACACTGGAGTGGATGGGAGTGCAGGCTTGCTGAGTGAGGCTGACTAAGGCCATGTTGTGTGGTGTGGAGACACTTTCTACCTGAGTGCTTAAACTACCGTGGCTTTCTTCCAATTAGTGTCTCACACATACACACACACACACACACACACACACACACACACACACACACACACACACACACACACACACACACACCACCACCACCACCACCACCACCACCTACCCCACCAATTTGTTTACTTAGCTTTTGAGCCGTTTTGGGGCGGATTAGTTTTTTTGGGGGGGGCTTGGGGATGGGATGGGAGTTATTTTGGGGTTCCGCGTTGAGCAACCCGGACCGGGTTGAGCAAGTCATCTGGGGGACTTAAGAAGAGGATTTGGGAATATGGAGTTTATTTATAGTTTGTTAACTACCCACACAAATATATTTACACTCGCAAAGTTTATTTTTGGATGATGTAACACTTCCTGAACATTAGCGAAGGAAGGCAGACAGACAGGCCTGGCCTGTGTTGAGGCTATTTTAGCTAGTGTGTGTGTGTGTGTGTGTGTGTGTGTGTGTGTGTGTGTGTGTGTGTGTGTGTGTGTGTGTGTGTGTGTGTGTGTGTGTGTGTGTGTGTGTGTGTGTGTGTGCGCGTGCACGTGTGTGTGTGTGTGTGTGTGTGTGTGTGTGTGTGTGTGTGTGTGTGTGTGTGTGTGTGTGTGTGTGTGTGTGTGTGTTTTAAGACAGACAGCCAGGGAAAATGTAATTGGAAATGCATGTTTTATGAAAAGACAGACAGAGAGAGAGAGCGCGAGAGAGAGAGAGGGAGAGAGGGACATCTGTTTGGGATTTTCTCCCGGCTGGCTCCCGCTCGTTCGCTTCCAGAGGAGAAGACAGAAGTGCTAAAAGCCCCCAGCTAACCTCACGCTTGGAGGATGAAAGTCAGGAATCCCTCTCCGTCTCTTCTCCTTTTCTCTCTCTCTCTCTCTCTCTCTCTCTCTCTCTCTCTCTCTCTCTCTCTCTCTCTCTCTCTCTCTCTCTCTCTCTTTCCTTTCTCTCTTTCTTTTCTGTTTGTCTGTCTGCCTCTCTCCCTCTATCTGCTCCTTCCAACTGTACCTTTCTGCCTCAACTCTCTCATGTCTGCCCAACATCTGTCTCGCTCTTTCATTCCATTGTCTTTCTTTTCAACAACAACCACCCACCCACCCCTCCAAGCCACACACACACACACACACACACACACACACACACACACACACACACACACACACACACACACACACACACACACACACACACACACACACACACACACACACACACACACACACACACCTTTGCCACTCACTAGAACGGTGAACTTCGGAGCACTGTGTACAGTAGTTCAAGTGCATGCATGCATGGGCAACCCAGCCCAACCGTGCAGTGTGCAGTACAGACACAAGATGCTGTGTGTTTGCGGAACTGCGGTAGGATTTAGTTTTTTTACATGATCTTTCCAACGACTTTGCTGCCCAGACAGAGACGGAGTTGAGCGAGGGATGAAGGGAAAGCTGTTGTGTATTAGGCTACGGTGCGTGTGGTGGCACCTGTGGACCAGATGTTACTCCGCGGCAGGTGGGCCGGCCTGCATGGGCCTGCAGGTGCATAGATGGGCTGGGCTAGCAGACTCAGACTGATGGTGCGTGACAATGACTAACAGACGCTGGGGCTTAGCAGCCAGCGCAGCAGCCTCAGCCTCAGCCACTGTGTGTGTGTGTGTGTGTGTGTGTGTGTGTGTGTGTGTGTGTGTGTGTGTGTGTGTGTGTGTGTGTGTGTGTGTGTGTGTGTGTGTGTGTGTGTGTGTGTGTGTGTGTGTGTGTTTGTGTGTGTGTGTGGTCGTGTTTGTGTGAGTGTGAGTGTGAGTGTGTGGATTGTGTGTTTTTCTTTGGCTCTGCATCCATGCACTTGTGTGTGTGTGTGTGTCTGCCTGTGTGCCTGTGTGCGTGTAATGATTTGACAACTGCTTGAGCTGTGCTTAATGATCCTTATTCCAAGCCATACTATTGAGCACTGCTGCCCACAGTGAAAGATACTGTGTGATACGATTATTTTCATCTCATATTCAATGCAGAATTCCACCTTAAAATAGTTCATTGAGGGAGACCTATTTTGCTTTCCTTCCTGTTGTTCACATTTGTATCGAGTTGAAAGTCTCGATATAGCTCACATAGCCAGGAGGCTGATTTTATTTTTATTTTTTTAATCTCCTTAATTGTCAAGAGATTGCAGAGGTATCAACGATAATATGAAATGTGAATATTGCTAGTGATGTTGGCTATGATTATGTCCTCTTTTGAAAGTCGCTTTGGTTATAAACGTCTGCCAAATGCAATGTAATGTAATATAATGTAATGTTATGTAATGAATAACAACACAGGAGGAAGTATGTATATGGGGGAAGACAAACAAGTGAAGCTTTAGATCTCATGGCTGCGACAAACCAAAGATGTCCCACTGCTCGCCTTCCAACCTCCCAGCAACCCACCCCCACAGAACACACAAGACCCCTGGGCCCTGGCCCTGCCGTGACTTAACGGTAGGGCACTCGTCCACTATGCAGCCAACCCGGGTTCGATTCCAGGCCCGGATCCTTTGCCGGTCCTTCCCCATCTCTCTCTTCCCACTCGCTTCCTGTCACCATCTTCACTATACTGTCATAAATAAAGTCAAAAACACCAAAGAAAGTCTATTTAAAAAAGAACACACAACACCCCTACCTCCAGCGGATGAATTCACTACTTTGGAATGGAACTTAAATGTAATGAAAATTATTTTAGTCACTAATTTTAACTGATGACAGTGGTGATCGAATAGTGAACACATACAGTATACACAGTACTCTTACTCCGACCTACTTAGATCTTTTGTGACAAATCAAAGACCCCACCAGCACCACCCCCACCAAACTTCACCCTTGCGCCCCCCTCAACCCCTCAGAAAACACGGGACCCCCAGTCTCCTGCTGGGGGATCCTCCTCAGGAAAACAAACACTAGAGCCTTAGCCTTTTACTGCCCTGCAAAGCCAACACACGGTTAACGATGACACATTCAGGCTATTGAGAATGAGAATAGACTTTACAGTAATACACCTTTGTGTTGTGACTAAATGGCTCGGCTCTTCTTCAGTCAAAATGAGAATCCACTTACAGTTTTTTCTGTTCGCTAAAGCACTTTAAAAAAAAAATTGACTGCTTTTGTGGAACTCCTCACACAGATGCACAAACCTATAATAAGACTAATTGTCTTGTATTGTGACTTATCATTCAGAAATCCTAAAAGGCCTCACAATATTACACTACACATTTTGTTCAACTGAGTATGGCAACTTTGAACACGCGCCTCTGTTTGTCAGTGTTTATGCAACATTCAAACCAAAATTCCTCATGAAACAATAAGCCACTTGAGCTGAACATGTCATTTTCGAGAGGGGCTTCGTACTTCCTGCATGTTGCCTTCATAAGGCTGTCTTATCTCTGCACCTTTTACAGGAATAACCAGGACAACGCAGGGAAATTCAGAAGGAGAAGAAAATAGGAGGTAACTGTGTTCTGAGGTGGAGGTTGGGGGTGTAGTCAGAAGGTTTGTGAGGGCCCTATCGACCCGGGTTCGATTCCCAGCCCGGGTCC
>NC_085876.1:23884806-23897306 GCF_034702125.1 Engraulis encrasicolus | reverse complement strand
CATCCCAACAGCCACCCCCCACCTGAGGGCTTGCCACCCAGCCACTGACTGCCCGACCTCCCCATCCCTCCCCTAATCCCCTGGGGGGGATAAGGATGTCAAATGCCATGGTTAAAGACATACTCGTTTATGAGCAACCAGGGGTATTTTGGCAGGAGCAAGCTGAGAAAGAGGGAAGAGGAGCAAGGAGGAGAAGGAGGAGGTAGAGGCGGAGGAGAGGAGGTAGAGGAGGAGAGGAGAAATAAGGAGGGGATGAACAGGAGAGGGAAAAAGAAAGGAGAGAGGAGCAGAGAATATGAGAGAGAGAGGAGGAGGTGAGGGAGGAGAGATATAGAAGAGAGAAATTAGGAGGGAGGAGGATAGGAGGCAGACGAGGAGGAGCGGGGGAGAGTGGGTGGAGGAAGAGAAGAGGAGGGGAAGGAAAAAGCAGAGGAGGAAGGGGAGGAGAGAAGAAGGGGGGGGGTACAGAAGAGGAGGAGGCGGAGAGGGAGAGTGGGGGAAGGAGGAGAGAGGAGAAAAATAGGGGAAGGAAGATGTAGCCTAGAGATGAGGAGGAGGAGGAGGAGGAGGAGGAGGAGGAGGAGAGAACCACTGCTGTGAGTGTTTATTAGCTTTAGGGATTGGCAGTCCTCTGCGTTTAGTCTGATGGAGATGAGAGACGTCTTCTCCCTCCCTCCCTGTTGCCTCTTCTCCCATTTTTTTTTCTCTCTCTCTCTCTCTCTCTCTCTCTCTCTCTCTCTCTCTCTCTATATATATATATATATATATGTATATATATATATATGTATATATATATATATATATATATATATATATATATATATATATATATATATATATATATATATATATATATCTTTCTTGCCTATTCTATATCTCACCTCTTGTCTCTCTCTCACCCTCACCTTTCTATCCCTCGTTTGTCTGTCTGTCTGTCTGTCTGTCTGTCTGTCTGTCTGTCTGTCTGTCTGTCTGTCTGTCTGTCTGTTTGTCTGTCGCACCTGCAATTCTCTGATCCAAAAAACCATCAGCCCAAGGCTGCCAAATTGTGTCATTTTGTCTATCTTGCACGAGTGTCGGTTCTGGTCAATTTGGTGTCCTACGCGAGCACCATCTTTCTTTTCTGTGCATTTAGAAATTGGCATCTGTAAGCATAGCATTGTACATCTGATCAAGCAGAGCTGACCCAGTACTTATATACCCTATATACTGAGTGTCCATGAACAATCAGTGTTAATGTAAAATGTAATGTATGTTTCACTGAATGTTATTTCACTTGACATTCTAATTCTGTGGGATTTTCAGGCATTACTATGATGGTCCCAACACATTTGTCCCAACTCCCCCAAGACATTTGGTGCCCTAGGCCAGGAGGTCCCAAACTTTACCATGACAAGGCCCCCTAAATACTGGCAGATTACAGCCAAGGCCCCTTCCAGGAGTGATGCTGTACTTTTTTTCTATGCTCCCTTCACAACCATATTCAACGCCTGTGAGTCAGTGCCCCACTGGGATATATAAAACAACGACGATAATAGTTGCAATGTTGAAAGATGCAATAGATTACTATAATACAGTTCTTTGTTTAGATTATTTTTATTTTATATATATGTTAGTTGTTGAATTTTTCAATTATTTACTTTATTTTGCTATCCTTTCCTGCCCACTTGCCGCAGCTCCCCCAGCAACACGTCACAGCCCCCCAGGGGTCCCGGCCCCCACTTTGAAAACCACTGCTCTAGAGGTGCCCTTGGCGATCACCTTGTCTGCCTATCATTGGCCATACTGTACCTTAGTCCATTTACTCTTTTCTCCCTTTTTTCCCGTATAGAGTATACCCTCTATGGCAGGTGTCACATTGCAACATGGTCGTTTTATAATTTTGATTTCATTGCTGCTTTTTCAGACGTTTGTTGAGTCTGGCAAGGACTCTTTTACTGATTTGAAGAAGAAAAAAAAACCCACTAAAACACACACACACACACACACACACACACACACACACACACACACACACACACACACACACACACACACACACACACACACACACACACACACACACACACACACACAGACATGAAAAATATTTTCCTCTCAAGACCTTTCTCACTCAGGTTGCCTCCCTGCTCTCCCCCACTCAGGCCTCATGCCTACACACACACACACACACACACACACACTCCCTCCATCCCTCTCCCCCCCTCTCCTTCTCTACATGTATTTTTCTTATCCTCTCACTCCCTCTATTCCTCCACATCTACCTCTTATCATTCCTCTTTTTTCTCTCCCTTCCTCCAACTCTGTTACTTCTTTCTCTCTTTCTCTCCCCAACTCTGTTACTTCTTTCTCTCTTTCTCTCCTCCCTCTGAGTCCCCATCTTTCTCTCTTCCTCTTCCTCGAAATCCCCTTTTTCTCTGCCTCTCTCCTGCCTCACTAATGCCCTCTCTCCCTCTTCACCCCCCACCCTCTCTCTCTTTTCTCTTTCTTTCCCTCAGCCCCTCTCTATCTCCCTCAGATATGAGGTCTCCCTCTCTTGGCAGTGTTTGTGTGTGTGTGTGTGTGCGTGTGTGTGTGTGTGTGTGTGTGTGTGTGTGTGTGGTTGTGTGCGTGCGTGCGTGCGTGCGTGCGTGCGTGCGTGCGTGTGTGCGTGCGTGCGCACACTTGTGTGTGTGTGTGTGTGTGTGTGTGTGTGTGTGTGTGTGTGTGTGTAAAAGTCACGCTCCAAGCTCATAACTCAACTCACATCAGAGGTAAGGCCTGGTGCCTATCTGGCTGTCCTGTCTGGCTCCTGTTCATTGCCGATGTGTGTGTGTGTGTGTGTGTGTGTGTGTGTGTGTGTGTGTGTGTGTGTGTGTGTGTGTGTGTGTGTGTGTGTGTGTGTGTGTGTGTGTGTGTGTGTGTGTGTGTGTGTGTGTGTGTGTGTGTGTGTGTGTGTGTGTGTGGTTCTCTGCTTAAGTTATAGGTTTTTTGTATGTTTTTGAGCGTGCATTTTTGCCTATGCGCATGTTTGAGGTGTGTGTGATTCTCAGTTCTATTTTTTGTATTTGTGCTGTTATGTGTGCGTATGTCTGTACAGTATACATGTAAGAGATGTATGTTTCTGCCACTATGCTGCACTGTGTAATCCTCATAATCTGTGTCTGTGTCTGTGCCTGAGTCTGTGTCTATATCTGTGTCTGTGTCTGTGTCTATATCTGTGTCTGTGTCTGTGTCTATGTCTGTGTCTGTGTCTGTGTCTATATCTGTGTCTATGTCTGTGTCTGTGTCTATATATGTGTCTGTGTCTGTGTCTATATCTGTGTCTGTGTCTGTGTCTGTGTCTATGTCTGTGTCTGTGTCTGTGTCTATACAGTGGTGCTCATATGTTTACATACCCCAGCAGAATATACGCTTTCTCTGCGATTTCTCACAAAATGTGACGGATTACACAAAACCTTTTTTTTCACTCATTGCTAGTGACTGGCTTAAGATATTTATTAGCAATATTCTGTGTTTACTCTTTCAAAAGCATGATCACAACCCAAACTACCCAAATGACCCTGTTCAAAAGTTTACATACCCTAGTTTCTGATGCTGAATATGGCCCTGTTTAACATCAAGGACTGCTCTAAATTGTTTGTGGTAGTTGTGGATAAGGCTCTTAATGTTCTCAGATGACAAAACAGCACATTCTTCCTGGCAGAATGGTTGTTTCCTATAATATCTTTGGGTGTCTTGCTGGAACCTCACATTTGAGGTTTCCCCTGAGTGGCTCAATGACGTTGAGATCAGGAGAGTGAGATGGTCGCTCAAAAACCTTCATTTTATTCTTTCTGAAGCTAATGACGGGTTGATTTGGCTTTCTGTGTTGAAATATTGTCATGTTGGCACTGTTGAAATTTCAATTCAGAAATGCAATATGAGGGGTTTGGTTGGAATCAAGCCAATGGGCAAGGGAATCATTGCATTGCAATGATCATTGCAAGAGAAATTGTTCAGGAGGCATAGGACAATCAAAGAATAACTTCAGGTGAAATATAGGACAACATGATTTAAAAAAAAAACTGTACAAGAAAGAGGCACTTGAGGAAAGATGGGCTGTTGGGGGTTGCCAGGAGAAAGCCATTACTACAAAAATGCAAACATGTTATTTTGCATATGATACACCAAATAGCATAATGAGAAGCATCAGAATGCATGTGACAAAGTCATTTGGAAAAATTAGACCAATATGGAACTTTATTCAGCCACTATTAACAGTACCATTTGGAGAACAGTCAACGGAGCCTATGATGAAAGTTACACCATGCCTTCTGTGAAACATGGTTAATGGACCACTGATGTCATGGAGATATTTGAGTAACAAATGCACTACACTTTTGGTTCATAAGCTTACTCACAGAATGATGAAAACATTGCCCTGTGAAAAATACTAGAGGAAACTTGACAATCATCAGCCTTGAATCTGCATATGGTCCATTGTTTGTACATGCCAAGATGACAATATTTCAGCACAGAAAGCCAAATCAACCCGTCATTAGCTTCAGAAAGAATAAAATGAAGTTTTTGTGCGACCGTCTCACTCTTCTGATCTCAACGTCATTGAGCCATTCAGGGGAAACCTCAAATGTGAGGTTCCAGCCAGACACTCAAAGGTATTATAGGAAACAACCATTCTGCCAGGAATAATTTGCTGTTTTGTTATCAGAGAACATTAAGAGCCTTATCCACAACTACCACAAAAAATTTAGAGCGGTCCCTGATGTTAAACAGGGCCATATTCAGCATCAGAAACTAGGGTATGTAAACTTTTGAACAGGGTCATTTGGGTAGTTTGGGTTGTGATCATGCTTTTGAAAGAGTAAACACAGAATACTGCTAATAAATATCTTAAGCCAGTCACTAGCAATGAGTGAAAAAAAAAGGTTTTGTGTAATCCTTCATATTTTGAGAGAAATCGCCAAGAAAGCGTATATTCTGCTGGGGTATGTAAACATATGAGCACCACTGTATCTGTGTCTGTGTCTGTGTCTGTGTCTGGGGCCCCTGCAGCCTCTCCGTCTCTCTGTCTCCGCCTTTGCCACCTCCCTGACTTTACTGGCACTAATGGTTTTTACTGGTGGTATCACTGCTGCTCCTCACTGGCCACACCTCACAATGCACTGAGCTGGACTGGTAATCTGGCATACAGGGCATTTTCCCGGTGGGCCGCTAGTCCTCAGATTCATATGCTATTCTTTTTTTCTTTCTCAGGGGCAGGCTCACAATTTAGAGGTGTTGGCCCATTGGTTCATTTACTTGTACAATATTTCAATATACAGAGCGGAGTGAGCCGATAAAGCACGCCGAGCAGAAGTTTGTGTGTGTGTGTGTGTGTGTGTGTGTGTGTGTGTGTGTGTGTGTGTGTGTGTGTGTGTGTGTGTGTGTGTGTGTGTGTGTGTGTGTGTGTGTGTGTGTGTGTGTGTGTGTGTGTGTGTGTGTGTGTGCGTGCGTGTGTTCCTGTGCACGCATGCGCAAGCGCCCGTGCATTTAATGCATGTGTGAGGGGCCAAACTAAACCAAAAATGCCTGTGCTGGGTTTTTTTTGGGCCAAGACCACAGACACCTCGCACCCCAACAGCCACATGGACAGACTGTTACGGTATAGAATGAGTTTTTAAATATGAGGGGGTTTTTTTTCTTCTAAGTGCTCTGAGAGCCTTTGCCACTTCTCCTGACTTTTTACTGGTGCTGCTGATGTTTACTGGTGCGCCATGCTGGTCACACCTTACAGTCGCAAACGTCCCCAGCTGGCTGTAGACTCAGACTACATGTATACATGGTAGGCTAACAGTCGTCTCCTAAGTAGGCTAGCAGTTGCCCTCCCTCCCTCCCTCCCTCCAACCAAATGCAGTACTATGCCCGCGCAGCTTGCCAAGACCTGCTATATGGCATTAACAAGTGTCCTCCTCCGCTTGCCAAACAACACAAGGTGGGGGAGAGGAGAGGAGAGGAGAGGAGAGGAGAGGAGAGGAGAGGAGAGGAGAGGAGAGGAGAGGAACAACAATAGGAGAGGAGAGCAGAGGGGAAAGGAGAAGAGACGAGACATAGAGAAGAGAGGACAAAGAGAGGAAAGGAGAGGAGACTAGACAAGGAGAGAGATGGAGAGGAGAGGAGAGGAGGTGAGACAAGAAGAGAGATGGAGAGGAGAGGAGAGGAGAGGAGGGGAGGGGAGAGGAGACAAGACGAGAGTCGAAACAAGGGGAGGAGAGGAGAGGAGAGGAGAGGGGAGGAGAGGAGAGGAGAGGAGAGGAGATGAGAGAGGTGGAGAGGAGAAGAGTAGAGGGGTGCTCCAGAATGCGACGTGCCCAGGGAAGGCAAATCTCTACATGCCTGTGAAACAGATCTGCTCAGGGAGAGGGGCAGCGGGGGGAGCGAGTGTGTGAAAAGAGGGATGGAGTGAGAGAGGAAGAGAAAGAGAGACGAGAGGAGAAGAGGTGGTCTTGGGGAGGGCCAATGACAGTGTGTGAGAAAGGTTAAAGAAAGGAGTAAGAAAATGTCTGGGGTGGGAGGGGTGGGAAAGGATGAGAAGAGGTGGTGAGGGTAGAGATGGGGAGAGGCAGACAGAGAGAGAGAGAGAGAGAGAGAGAGAGAGAGGCAGACAGAGAGAGAGAGAGAGAGAGAGAGAGAGAAAGAGAAAGAGCTTGAAAATGAGAGACCAAGAGAAAGGAGAGAAGAAGGACGTGTGAAAGAAAGATTTGAGCAAGAGGGCAAGGAGGAGGAGGAGGAAGAGAGAGGGGGGAGAGAATGGAAGGTGGGGTGAATAAAGGAGGGGGAGGAAGGGGGCGAACGAAAAAGAGAGAGACTAAGAGAATAAGAAAGAGAGAGAGATATTATTTCAGATTTATTAGTTCTGGGGGAACGCTACTGACGGGGTTCTGGAGAGCGACCCCAGAGGAAGTGGTTTCACAGAAACCCAAACACTAAAAACAGCCCGGGTCCAAAAGGTTTATGCTGAACCCAAAATGTCTATATCTGCGGTACATACTATGACTGCACACGTAACGGCACTCACTCTCTCAGCCAGCAACTTACAACTTATATTTATCATGCAGATTTGATCACATATGGTTATTACCCACGCTAAGGAGGTTGTGTTTTCGATCGCCTTGGTTTGTTTGTCTGTTTGTTTGTTTGTCTGTCAGCAAGGTAAATTCTAAAGGTTGTGAACAGATTTTAACCCCTTAATGCGCGCCGTACCTCCAGTGGCACGCTGTAATACACATTGAAATGTAAGTACCATAGCACTACAATACTATGACACAACTCAGGCACTTTAGTAATGCACCACGACTTGGTCATTACCATACTGGTAACAATGAATTTATAAAGCCGCGCCTTAAGGGGTTAACGAAATTTTGTGGAGGTGTTGGAAATGACAAAAGGAATATGTGATAACATTTTGGAATTACATTTCTTTAAAGATTTTTCACCATTACGGGATAGGGCAAATTTTGACATTCCAGTTTCTAACTCCACAAAAACAAAGCAGAAAGACTTGAAATTGAAAAATGTTGAGTGTAACTCCATGGCCTTGGCTGAGGTTTGCACTCTCTGAGTGCTTCTAGTTTTAATCAGTAATATCCTTTCTGTATTGCAATGTGCTATTTTAAGAATGTTAAATCCCATCGGACCAAAAAAAATTGAATGGACATTCAGGCTATTTATAGCTCGAGTTGAGGTGAAAGTTTTCACCCGTCAAAGTGACTGGTGGATTGACAAATTTACCCCTCACTACTGAAAATGCACGGGTGTTAAGTTCCAACCCTGCTTGCTGGATATTGGTTTGCTGTGGTGCAACTATCTCTGCTTTGCTCTCGTTTGAACTTGCAGGCGTTCATCTAAGGCCTGTCGGCTATGGGTTTGGCACTTCAAGTTGAGCGAGGTGATAGTGTTGATTATTTGCGTTTGTGGGGGTAGGACCTGCGAATGAGTATTGGGAGAGGCCGGTGTGTGTATATATGGGCCTATGTGTGTGTGTGTCTGTGTGTGTGCGTGTGTGCGTGTGTGCGTGTGTGTGTGTGTGTGTGTGTGTGTGTGTGTGTGTGTGTGTGTGTGTGTGTGTGTGTGAGAGAGAGAGAGAGAGAGAGAGAGAGAGAGAGAGAGAGAGAGAGAGAGAGAGAGAGAGAGAGAGAGAGGGAGAGAGTATGTGTTGGAGGGGAGGTCAGAACTAAGGAGGAAGAGAAGGTAGTAAAGTCAAATGAAAAGGTCACTGCCGCCTGTGCTCATTCTCGGTCCTGTCTGGGTCGTTTCTCAGGGCCTATCTCCTCTGTCTCGTTCAGCCTCACTTCATCTGCTTGGACACATCATTTAAAACAATTTTCTGCTCTCTCCCTCTCCCTTTATCTCATCTCCCCTCCTTCCGTCTCTCTCCCCCTTTCTCTGGTTCGTACTCATGCAATCTCTCTCCTTCTGTTTCTCTCTCTCTCTCTCTCTCTCTCTCTCTCTCTCTCTCTCTCATTAGTTCTCTACTCTCTCACTTATCTCTCTCTCTCTCTCTCTCTCTCTCTCTCTCTCTCCTCTCTCTCTCTCTCTCTTTCTCTCTCTCTCTCTCTCTCTCTCTCTCTCTCTCTCTCTCTCTCTCTCTCTCTCTCTTTTCTCTTTCTCTCTCTCATTAGTTCTCATTTACTCTCTTACTTCTGTTTCCTTCAGACCCGCACTTGTTTGTTTGGTTCTAGTGAGTTCAGTAACGTTCTTCCATCTTCCTTCTGCCTTCTCTCTCCAGGCTCTTTCAGGGGGAAAACAGGTTTATCCAGCGATCTCTAACAACAAAGTCAGAGGAAATTATCCCCGACCAGAGATGGAGGGAGTAAGGAACTAAGTGAGAGATGGAAGAGGGGATAGAGAAAGCTGAAGCTGGAGAGGTGGAGTGCGGAGTATGGAGGGTGAGGGGTAACTGAGGAAATGGATGGCTCTATTACGGTACCATAGAGCCCAGCCATGCAGCCTTATCGAAGGAGCTGTACTTCCAAGCCTGTAGGGCAAAGGCCTTGAATTTGTCATACACTATATTACTCTTTGTATGGTTTTAGATCCCAACACAAAACTCCACCTAACCTTTGGTTCTGAATGCAACTGGTCTGGGAACAGACAGCAGCACCATTCTGACCCGCCTAAAATCAGCCAGAGTAAGGGTTGGGTTGTGATCTAAACCAGTGTTTCCCAACCTTTTTTGTCTTGTGTACCCCCTAAGCCTTTTTGCTGTGCCATAAGTACTCTTCTATATTGCTTTCCCTTTCCCAATGTGACTCTGCTCCATACATTTGTTAGAATTTTAACATTTTTCCAAGTACCCCCTGCAGTGTGCTCGTGTACCCCAAGTGGTTCACGTTCACGTCCTCCTGGTTGGGAAGCACTGATCTAAAGCACTATTTGATGGAGTGTATCTCTGCGTGATTTATATAGAATTATAGAATTATAGACATATAGTATTAACCCGTTCAAACACAGCGTTATTACACTGTGCTTTAGATGGTACGGCATGCATTAAAGGGGCTCTATGTAGGATTATAAGATTAATTAATCACTGTCCCGAGTCAGCCGTTGCTTATTTGAGTCATTAGTAAGTGAACGATGATTCTCGTGACCACATGTAACTTTGGACAGAGCGGTCCGTTACAACTGTCGTGGGAAACACTTAGGCCTACGAAAAATCGCTTTACACACCGTATTCAGATTTGTATCAACTGCTGGCATTCTGTGATGAAAAACATTCTCAAAAAAAATTTTTTCATGACGGTGTAGAATTTGAAACAGGCACGCCACGGCCAACGCGCAAACTACATAATCCTACCTTGTGCCCCTTTAAGGGGCTACATTCACTACCAACAGATCCACTACTCCAACTGCCTCCACATCCACCCACAGGTTCATATAGAACTAGTGACTCAGGGCTCGTTCTGGCTACATGGTCCCAGGGGTGCGTTCCAATATGTGACCTTGCGTCCTCCACTTGTGCTTGTGGCCTCGTACCAGGAAGTAATACATCGTGATGACATCACTAACAACAGCATTATATTTCAATATCTCGCAAAAGCTCAATTGTAAAGTCATTTTCTCATTTTCAAACAGGATAGTAAATGAAGAATAGTTCCCCAAAAAAATGTTTTGGCTAGGCTGACAGCGGGGAAACTGAATTGTTTTCTCCACGGAGGAGGGGCATCAGCAAAACGTGAGGCCACAAGTCCAAGTGGAGGATGCAAGGTCCCATATTGGAATGCACCCCATAGAGTCCTAGTGCTGTCTAGGGTCCCATCAGCGAGCACTGCACTGCTCCAGTGGTATAATAACCTTGACGTGTGTTTTCATCATGTTTCCTTAATGCACGATTTGAAAAGGATCCCACTGAGACCACTCCTTCTCAGGAAACACAGGTTCTCCCCCCCCTCCCCTCTCTCTCTCTTTCTTTCTCTCTCTCTCTCTTCCCCCCACCTCTCCTTCTGAGTCTCCAGGAGTCTATCTCTCTCTTTTCATCTTTCTCTCCCTACTTCGCACCCTCTGTTTTTCTACCATTCTCACGTCATTGGATGTGGAGATTCACCAGAGCTATGGTTTTTAATGATACCTTTAGTTGTTGGACAAATCACAAAAATATCGCCCTCTCTCTTTTCCTTCTCTGTAAGCTCACGCCACTCACTCTGTCTTTAAGTCATGGCAGACCTCTTAAATTGCAAATAAATATGTAATGCATGTATATGCTTGCTCAGCTGAGCTTAAATTTTGCTTCTGGAATCTTCTCAATGAGTTCCAACATTACAGATCCATTCTTTGAGTCCTGTGTAAGATCACCTTGAAAGAAAACCAATAAAAATACTTTCGGGGGAAAAAAAAGACAAGCTCATTTCAGCCTGAAAGGCAGAGCTTCTGCTAATGGGGTCAGAAGATTAGTGGTGACATCACGATGTCTGAATCCTCTCAAAGTTGTATGTTTGCTTTAGCATACCCTATACACTGTAGATTTTACAGATTTCATTCAACACTTGTTGAGAGGAGGACCAACCGCAAGTGTTAAATCTGACTCTCTAAGTGTTGAATTAATTAACTGCAAAATGCACTGTGTATTATCATAAGTCTGATAGCTCATGAAGATTTTTTCTTTAACTTTCAGTGAAGCGAATGGATCATAATCAAATAATTTAATGTACTCTGAGAGTCTGAATAGGCGAGTACATCTATGCAAAAAAAAGACCTAACCCCAAAAAAATTGATACAAAAGGTTTTTCAACTGATTTTGTTACCTCTAAGTGTCCTTAATAACATACTAAAAATCTAGGAAAATCTGACTTCAGGAAAGGTGTCATTTTCAAGATCAAAGTTTTTAAAAATAAAGGTTACTACATAATAATTACATTGGCATGAACTAACATGTTTTCAGGATCTGTTTGTTTGGAGTGCTGTTTGGGTGGATAAAGACCCTACTGCTATGATAATATCCATGTGCTGTTTGTCAGGGCACATCATCAGTGATGAATCATGGTGTCACTAGGTATTTTGGGTCTTTCAGCAGCTGAACTGAATAGACAGGAGCCACTACATGTGCAAGTAGAGGGCAAGGTGAAACGGTTGGTACTGGAGACAGAGAATGTCCTGAAAGGACATAGGGCTTTAGCATAGCTTTCGGGTAAGCCAGAGTAGGGCCTGTTGTAGCTTCATAGGCAAGGGTCAGGGCCTTGTATTCAATTAGGGCATGAAAAAGAGGACATGACTGGGAAACTGAGGCTATGTGGTCAGAGAATGATAGATGGTCATCAACAATGACACCTAGATTTATTGTGGCCTTATTTGAGGCAACAGTAGCAGAATCCATATTGAGCTCGATATCATGGCAACCTAAATCTTTGGCTGGGATCACCAGCAGTGCATTTGGGCGAGGCTCAACTGAAGGTTGCATTCCTTCATACTTGTGGATAGTTCAGAGAGGCAAGCGGAAATGTGTGTGACCGTGGAGTCATCTGGCACAAAGTAACTGTGCTTCATTGGTGTAACAGTAGTATGAGAAGCTGTGAGAACAGATAACATGGCCCAGTGATGTGGTGTACATGGCAAATAGGAGTCCCAGCACCAGCCCTTAGGACACCTCTGTGGAGAGGCTATGATTTGAGGACAGTTCTACCCTACAAAGCAAAAAGACAGTAACTGCGAAGAGCTCAAAACTGAATCAGTTGACTTTAAAATGATACTGTAATCCAGTACAGGTAGTTTTTTGGGAGATTACTGACATGTGACAGTTTTGTTACTTTATATTAACACCTTCTTTTCAGATCAATCATTTTATTTAACTTTAGACTTTTATATATATGGCATTACAGTAATAGTAACTCATTTTAAACAGCAATGCAGTTACTGCCTTTTTGCTTTGTAGGGCAGAGCTGACCTTGCCCTTGATACATGCTAAGAATGATACCACCAGACTCAAAGAATGTCTGGAAGAACTTGAGACACATAAAACTCAATTATTTATCTAAGAGAGATGTTAAATA
>NC_085876.1:23864806-23877306 GCF_034702125.1 Engraulis encrasicolus | reverse complement strand
ACTGCATCTTGTTCTGTGGTCATGCATCAGGCTAGTATAGTAGCCCACAAGTGGAAACTTTTTCCTTTCCGTGGGAACAGTGAGTTATTTGCACTGATTTGCAAAAGAAAGGCAGCCAGAGTATACCCAGTGTTGGGGAATGTTGTATTTGGTCACTCACATTGGCCCCCATTTAAGTAATAGAAGTCTCATTACTTACCCTCGCCTTGCTCCAGGATACCGAGCAAATACTTACGGGGGTGACCCTTTGTCATGGGTCTGCCCTCCTCGGAACATCATTAGGGACCCCTGGACACCACAAGCATCAAGTGCCACAACTGCCTCCACCACTGGCCGTGCACAGCCCAGCCAACCCGCTTCTGGAGTCTGGAGCTTCCTAAGTCTGGAGCGTAATTATCGACTAGCTAGTTTATTTACTTTTTTAATATTACTAAAATGGATTTCAAAATTGCACAAAGATGCATGAAAGGGGCTTTAGGCTAAGTTGACTTATCCGTCATATTAAAGCTGCGGGATTGGGGCCGCTGGACACCTGCCAAAAAGGAACTAACCTCCACGCCTTTACAGGATTTGGAAGAGCTGAATGCCACAAGCACTGGCATCCACGCGACCTACTGGTGTAGGCCGTCTTCTCGCATTAGGATCCATTGAGCTCTTCATTTAAAAAGAGAAACCCACAGGACACAAATCCCCCATGTCAGTAAGTATATATTTCGCTCAGACCTCAGGAAACTAAGTGACACGCTCTTAGTGGATGAGTGGGAGAAGGCAGACTATCTTTGCTATGAACCAACCGTCTCTGAGTCTGGACGACTTTTTAAGATGGAAATCCGTGGTTCCATGATGGATCCCTCGCTATATGATATCGTCGGTGACATGGACGTTATGGAACTACGCTCCAACTCTTTCCCCTTGCCAAAGCAAGGCCAGCTAAGTCTGGCTGGAGCGGATTTTTGTGAGCGACGTTACTGCTCCCTCGCCCACTGTGACCCTCATCCACCTGTCGCAGATGAAAGCCGTGCGCATTACGCAAACGGTGTGCCCTTGACGGAACACGGCGCAGTCGCTTATTTACCTGGGACTCACACGGGAAGATCCAAGCGCAAGCGGGTGATTACAACGGGACAGAGACATGCCGCCAACGTCAGGGAGCGCAAACGGATGTTCAGCCTGAACGAGGCCTTTGACGAACTGAGGAAGAGGGTGCCCACTTTCGCATATGAGAAAAGACTCTCCCGGATCGAAACCCTGCGCCTAGCTATTGTGTACATTTCGTTTATGATGGATCTACTGAAAAAGCAGCCTTATATAAACCGTAATTAAATGAAATGGAGGTTAACATTGAAACGGCCCACTTTTGTTGGTATGCATGCGCACAATGATTTTAGACTATAAATGCATACTGGGATAGGCCTACATGGTAGGCTACTGTTTTTGAAGTGCCATGGCCTAGGCCTATCTACGTTATTGTTGGTTTGTGTTTTTTTTCTGGAAATAAAGAATTTGATGCCAATAACGCTACTCTACAGTGAAGTAATTTGCCCCTTCTAATTGCAATGCTGATTGTTTGATTAATGGAAGCATGCAAGTTCACCTAGCGTATGTATGTTAAAAAGGCAGGTGCGTGCGTGTGAGTGTATGTGAGAGAGAGAGAGAGAGAGAGAGAGAGAGAGAGAGAGAGAGAGAGAGAGAGAGAGAGAGAGAGAGAGAGAGAGAGAGAGAGACCAAGTGAAAGTGAAATCATGCTTGTACCTACACAGGTGTACCAGACCTGTTTCAGCACCATGGATAGCTCCTAATCTCAACAGGTAACCATACGGGCAGCCTTGGTATCCGTGTAGGCGCTGCACCTGTTTGTCCATATGCTATGAGTTAACGGAGTTTGAGGTTTCTGTAATTTCAAGTAGCCTAATGTGCCACAGCTTTCCAAAACACCCTAAAGACCCCAACCTGAAAGTGCCCAGCTACATGCCATTCGGGTAGACTGATCTAAATGATATTTATGCTCATCTAGTGCTGGCACGAAGTGGACAGGTTTCAGGGTCATCTAACTTTGATAACAGCTGATACAACTGTGCATCTTTTTCAGGGGTCAGTGCGCCCTCTTGTGGGCTTTATAGACATCACATCTTTCACATGGGGTGAGTGGGGAATCTCTCTGAGGATGTGAACCACACTGGCTGTAAAGCGCATCACTTTAGTGAGAAGCGGACGTCAACTGAGGTCAGCAGTTTTGCAGCTATTTATTCTAAAGGAAGTCGAGGTAATTCATATATCTTTTGACATCTTGTGTCGACACCGTGGCTGTTCTTGTATTTTTAGTGGCACTGTAATCTAATCTATCCGCCGTGTAATTTGCGGTGCCATTGAAGTAATAATGTTGGACATTGTGTTATCCTCGAAAGTCGTCTCTTGCCTTTTGGCGAATAACGAGGACACGGCGCGTATTTTGTTTGGATGCCGTTTATGATACTCTCCCTGTAATATTTGCGTTGCGTTTTGGCAGAGCCCTTTGAGCGTACCCAGCCCAGGACGACCCGCTGTGATTGTGGATCAGCCTAAAAACCCCGTAGTTAGAAACCCGACTCTGCCGCTCATCCTTTTAAATCTGCGGTACTCGAGCTGACTCCCAGCGGGTTAAATGGGCTTGCCTCCTTGCACATAACCTCAGTGCAAACGTAAATAAACACTAAGTTGCATTCACGCTGGGTGTGCTACTTAAAAACTCATATTAACCCTCAAACACAACGTTATTTTCTACATCATTGGGCTTTGAAGTTGTTGGACTCTTTTCTATAGCCTAAACATCAAACTTCTAACCATCATCTCAAACATTTTCTCTGATGACAACATGGACCATATATTCAATGATAAAAGTATTGTCTTTATTCAATAGTAAAATAGAGCCCAACTCCTTTTCTGACATACCTCCCTGAATGTTTGTGAAAATCAGAGGCTCATCAAAGCTCATATTGTTTTCCCCCTTAAATCGCCACCTCTCCCTCCTGTCACTGCTCTCAGGACGCGTTGGTAACTAACAGGCGTGCCGTTACGCACATGGCTGTGTGACAAGTCGACTATGCGGGAGAGATCCTACCTACGGCGATTCCAGAACAGCAAGCCTTGGACATAGAGCCGTTATCAAGTGTCCTTTCATGAGCTTGTGCTCAATGCTGTGCGGTTACATTATGTAAGCATGTGTGCGTAAAATGTGGGAAGCTTGTGCCAACTGTGCTCGTTTAGATCAAATTACAAGTTTCCATCCATTGTTGAGCCATCTATCACATTGTTTTTAGCCCAAAAGACATGCCGTACATCATGACGTTATTTAATTTACATTGCCCTAGTATCTGTTTATCCATGCTGTGTCCGCCTTTTTGTTTACATCTTCCAATAGCCAATATTGAGCGTATCCATTCAGAATGTAAGGTTTTACTTTTAAAAATCGTCTAATATACACACATTACGTCCATTAAACTGTTTGATATTAGCCATACGTGTGCACGAGATAATAAATATCACAATTTAACTGTGTTAAATCGTTTGGCTATGATCTTAAACGACTGTGAAAGCCCTGATTCTTGTATAACGGAAACTTTTTTGATTGTTCTCCGGCCTATCCCGCCCCTAAGTTTTACGTAGCCTCGCTCCTTGTCCAATCACAGTCTCCCAAATACTTTGCGCCTTCCAGGGCTATAAGAGCCCTTAAGACTTCGTCAAGTTGAGAAACACCTCCGTGGCGCACGGGGCCAGTGTGAGCGTGTAATAACGGTACATTTCGACGAGGGAGTTTAAAAACCACTATTCCTGGATCTTGAACTGGACCAAAAGGGCAGCTGTCCGTCGTTTGTTCCAGCGGAAAGGTGATGTTTGAGGAAGAGTCTGAGACGATGCAGGAGGATCCGAGCTCCCCGGAGTCTCCAGTGGACAGCCTTGGTAACAGCGAAGAGGAGAGCGACAGGCAACAGAAGAGATGTGGGAGGAAAAGAAGACCGAGCAGGAAAAATGGGGAGGATTCAGATAGCCCTACCCATGGGAAAAGGGGGAAAAAGTGCAGCAGCAGCCCTCAGTCTTTCGAGGACCTTCAAACGCAGCGGGTCATGGCTAACGTACGCGAGAGACAGAGGACGCAGTCCCTCAACGAGGCGTTCGCCTCTTTGCGGAAGATCATCCCAACTTTGCCCTCCGACAAACTTAGCAAAATACAGACTCTTAAGCTGGCGGCGAGGTATATTGATTTCCTGTGCCAGGTTCTGCAGAGCGACGAGCTGGACTCCAAGATGGCAAGCTGCAGCTACGTGGCTCACGAGAGACTGAGTTACGCGTTCTCTGTTTGGAGGATGGAGGGCGCATGGTCCATGTCAACATCCCACTAACGTCTCCGCGTGGATACTATTTTGGGGCAACATGGTGAGACAGCCAGCAGTCTGAAGAGTTGTTTTCTGTCGGGCCTACACCTGACCTCACACACATTGTGTGATATATCGTACTTAAAAACAGTTAAATACAAATGGAACAGTAGCATTGTGCATATCAGTAGGTCACATAAACACTAAAATGCATAGTCAACTATTATTGCAAACCCACATCAACTTTAGGGTATTATGTAGTGTGGTATGGGGTATTATATGACATTATGTGCATTATATCTTTTATCACACTTTTAAACCTTTCACTTATATTTTCCCTCTCCATTTTTTCCACAGATTAACACAGACGTCCGTGCTTGCAGAATGGTACCACTCCTGAAGACTTGGAAGGCCAATCCTTGGATATTACTGGTGGCGATTTTGTGGCATTGAGACCTGGCGAGGGTATAGTGTGGGGAGGCAGCACTTACAAGCAGACACACGAGACGCCGCCATGGACACGGAGCTACATTCAGATCTGTGTTTGAAACTTTACTTTTCTTGACGATGAATGTTGGAGATATGTACTTTAATATGCATGCTTTTCGACCAGTCGTGCCAGCTCATTTGTGGACAGAGAGACTGCACCAGGCCGGCTACTTCAATGCCGGACCCACTGACTCCGGAAAAAACAGCCATGAAGTGAAGATTTTTTATATTTATTTTTGTAAAGAAACACATTTTTTTGGCTCATACTTGTATGACTTTCTTGATGATTTTCCTGGTTCCTGAAATACATACATTATATTTATTTATTGATAGTCCTACTTGCAATGCAGATGGATCTGGAGTCTACATGCATTTAATGACCTTGTTGTAAATATTTGTATATGTTATGCAATAAAACAAAACGAGTATGAATTTTCATCCTTGCGTAAAAGGCGTTTGGTGTGAAATGAGTTAAAAACTAGACGTGTCTTCAAAGTTGATATGAAAACAGTAGAACTAGCTGAATTATAATAATTTGGTTAGGCTATTGTTTTATTTCTTTACGTGGACGGCCTACTGACACTGTTTGCATTTTGTGAAGTGGCATGTCAGTCAATATAACAAATCTTGGTGCACCAAAATACTTACACTCGCGTAAAAACATACGAACTGTAAAAACACAAGGGGTTGTGACATACAGTTCAGATACACTTGGGCCCAAATGAAGGGCACGCATGGTTGGAAAGTGTTTTGGGGCTTTTGGGGGCCTGTCACCTCCACGGCTGTAACCCGTCGTGGAACAAAAGTGTGGTTGATGTCCCGCTTCCAGCTCTGGGAATGTGGGTTAGATTATTATGCATTCGAGTTGCACTCTTTCTCTTCTCTGCCTCTTTTCTCTGCTTCCTCTGACGTTCCCTCTTTGGGGGATTTCTGTGCAACTCGGTAAAACGTTACCACAGACTGCCTCGTGATGAATAGGCCTACCTCTGCCTTACTTAGGTCTTCTATTATTTTGCATTCAGATAGGCCTCCGTGTGCCAGATATGTTTGGAGGCAAATACATTTCTAGTTTCTACAAATTGTATCCTAGGCCTACTTTAAAGGGTAATTTAGCAGTATAATATGTGGGAATTAATGCAATAATGCATTGATTACTATTTTAGAACCATGCATCTCCGCATATCCAAAAACATAAAGGGTTTTCACATGTCACGTGTCCATATATGATAAAAGCCGGGGTCGTTTCCAACTGATAGCCTGCGCCATACATTAGCTGTCTTTAGGGCTGGTGTTGTGACAGATTCTGGTCGGGTCTGGGAAAACGTTTGTGCGCGTGTTGTGGAATCAAAGCGCGGGCCCTTTTGAAGAAGGTGTGTAATTGGCTACAGAGGCATGTATGGAATTCCCAGATGTCTATAAAACGCAGGGCGCGCTCTTCAGGTCACGGGGAGGTGGTTGGGGGTTAAGGTGGTCTTGAATCAACATATTTTTTCCTTTACTTCCTTTTTTTCCCTTTCGCTTGAAATAAGTTTGGAATAAGAATAATAGGGCATCAGGTAACATAGGGATCGAAATTGAGTATTTAAAATGTTTATGTGATGCAAGATGATAAAAAAGGGTAGACCAACTAGCAACCTGCAAAATATATTTTTAAACACCGACTGAAAACGCATTTTATTTTTATTAGAGAAATAATAGGCTGCAATAATTATTATTTAGTAACGCGTTTATTAGTAGGTAATATCACGCATATCTCAGTATGGGCATAGGCCTATCTGTGAAAGAAAGCTTGCTCACAGACAATTACTTGGTTTTCCCAAATTTGAACCAGGCCTGTCACAAAATAGACGTCTGTGTGGGCCATTACGCACACTGTTTTTTTTTAGTAAGAATGTGGACAAATGCTAAAACATGTTGCATTGTTACAGTGTTGTAAGGCCTGTACTGTTCGCGTGAAGTTTGAGCTGTCTGGTGGGCCTGAGCTAGACTGCAGCTTTCTCTTCTTGCAACAAGTTCTCTCAATCAAGTCTGAATGCCGCAGCCTAGATGGATTTGGCCAGAGACTGCGAGAGAAAATACCGAGGCACCTGAAACAAATTTATTTTTACCAGATGTTGTTAGTATTTTTCTTTAACGTCACGTGAAGCGAACAGATGTTGAGTTGCTTCAGAGACCCGCCTTCGAGTGCATAGTGCAAGAAAAGCTGACAGAAACTCGCTGCAGTTTTGTTAATAAAAAAGAGCGGTTGGACATTATATTTTCGTCGATCAACCGTGATCTACTTCGATAAGGATTTTGCTTTAAACATCTGGATTTTCAAGCGCGGACTAACAGGAGCGACTCTCTACCGGCCTCTTCGTCGTGTGGGGAGTGAAAGGGGGGATGTGTGTTTTTTTTCCGCCGACCGTTTGCTGAAAACTCTTCATTTCAGGATTTAATTCGGTAAATACCACCGTGGCCTATTATCTTTTTTCTGAACACTCGACGTTTTTGAGATGGTTAAAGCTTTGTGAGATATCAAAATTAAAATCAAATATTTGTCTTACCACAAGTATTGCTATTCTTGGCATTAAGTTGTGATATTGCGTGTCTGGAAGTTATGAAGTGTAAGCACGTTGAAGTTTTGTTTCACACGCTGGAATTTCAGGGTGTTTGTTTAAAGTTTGCCGTCTTTTTTATGAAATACACAGCTAAGCTATGTGAGACCCATCTTAAAGGTACAGTATTGTATTGTTCCAAACAGACCTGGGCCTGTGCACCATTGTCCACGTAGACTACCCAAAACTAGCACTTACTGACAGGGCAGAAAAAACTACATGTCCAGTAAATGTTTAGCTACTATGTTTGTCATGCAAAGCTATTATAAGCCACTTTAAATATCTCGATTGATTGCTGTTTATGTTTTCAGCTGAAGGTGTGACAACGAACAAATAAAATGCCATGGGGTTTAGTTGAGGGGGGAAATCTGAAAAATGAACATTTATTTTCTCTAATTCTCTGTGCTATGCCCAGTGTGGTCATTTATGTGATCAGCTGGTTATCCTAGCATGTTGGACAAGAATAATAAAATCTTTATTAATAAACTCTGGGGAGAGCTTGAGCACTGGCGTTAAACGATTTGACGTATGCTTATAGAACGTAAAACCATCAGCTTTGACCCAAAGGGCAACGCGATGCACCAAAGGGAATCGATTCCCCATCTTCAAATTACCGTGTCCGTGTTATCTTAAACTTGAAGCTGTTGTTCTGGAGGGAGGAAGAATGTCACCTTTGTGGACTTGTCGGCTAACACTTCTCACGCTGGACGATTAAGGAGAAATTCCTTCGCAAGGCTGTGTCTCTCACTGTCGACCTTTCAAATCTGAAAGCATGCATGGCAAGGAAAAAGTACACTTGTAAAAGCCTTTGAGGTTTTACGGTGGTCAAATCGGGTAGAAGACACTTGATCTTGATTCTACATCTAGGCACAGCTCTCAAGGGGAAAAACATGTGATTAACTGTAGCCTAACGAGAGAATAGTTTTGTAAAACAAGACATAACATATACATGAGGCGCATCAATGGAAACGCAATTTGTGATTAAGATGGTCAAAACTGTGATCATGTTATTAATGTTTGATTAAGGTTATATGCTTATATGTTTGAAAAGTCAGTTTGGTTATGGCCTCTTTGAACTCGAACCCTAACATTCCGTAGAAGAGACATGGGACAGTTTGATCGATGACGTTGGATCACTCCAACAGGTGTTTGCACACAAAAAACCTGCTTCATCCGTCAGTGCACTCTCTTATTGGCCCAAAAGCCACAATTTATGCATGTTTTGTATAAGCATTATTACTCAGTTCAAACGGTTTAATGAACAGAATAGGCCTAATAGGCTACATTCTGAAAGAAACAAGCTACGAAATTCTAGAAACAGCATTGTGCGTAATTGTCAGATTAAATGAAATTGTCAGATTAAATGTGAAATTGGTTGTTTATAGCAATAAGGCATTCTGAAACGTTGTATAAATTATAACATTTTGGCTGGATAGAGAAGCACGTGTAGACTAGACCACTACACCATTTTAACAGGTGCAATTCGGAGAAGAAGGAAAGCCAATAGGCCTATCATACCCCGTACATGCCCAGCAGAGAGGTGACAGTGTTTTCAACTGTTTGCGCACGGAGGCTGCACACAACATTTCAAGTATCGCTACTGCAATGTGAAAATTATTGCTTTATTTCTTTAATTCTTCTGTGTCTGAATTCCTCTGTGTCTAATTGAACGTTTGGTCGTGTAGAAAATGTGTGGCATTATGTGAAAAAAAAATAAAGGGACGCTTCACGTCGAGGGTTCCCATATGCCAATTGCGCTTAGGTGCCACCATTTGATGGTGCCATTTACAAATCGAATATCTTGCGCAGGCCAAGGCATTTCATGACCTTCGTTCCCAAAAACAAATGCCAAAATCTCTGATGAAATTTCAAAGCGTTATAAATGCATAGATGGCTTTGAATATTACACGTTAATTACTTAGGCCAGTGTTTCCCAACCTTTTTTGTCTCATGTACCCCCAAGCCTTTTGGTTGTGCCATGAGTACCCCCTATCTCATGTTTTACATCGTTTTTTCTATTCCAGTGTGACTATGCTCCATGCATTTGCTAAAATTACATTTTTCCAAGTACCCCCTGATGTGTGCTCGCGTACCCCTAGTGGTACACGTACCCCTGGTTGGGAAACACTGACTTAGGCTACTAGTTAAATGTATAACATAAAATGCACTTTAGTCATTCTAAATATACTTTTACTTACTTTCTGCTATTTTCTATTTTTAAATACACAAGCACGTCACAAGGTCTATAACATAGGCCTACATATTTAATAAAAGTATGCATAACATATCCAGAGATGTAAAACAAAAGTAGGCTATAATTAGGCTTTACAGTATCATTGGGAACAGGGGAATAAAAGGTGTATTAGATCATGAACTGTTGTACATCAATAAGAGTATGCCTACTTCTACTTCTACTTAATACACCTTTGAACACTGCAGACGCCTCAAAAACAGCCTTACAGTCATTTTTTAACTGAAATATTCCCTGACCCAATGTGATCATATTATTCACAGTCTGCAGCCATTTCTCTATGTCCTGGAGCACATTACCATGCATTACACGTGTGTCACATCTCTATTCAAAAACTGATCTGCATTCTCCAAGGTCGGAAATATACGTAGCTGCAGGGGGATGCAATGGCTTTGCACCCTGTTCCAAAGGCAGCCAAAAACACAGGCTGCATACATTTGTGCTTCTTGGCAAGCCTCCACACGGATACTCTCCTCTGAGCCATGCATGCAGGCTGGGGCTGGGGCTGGGGCTGGGGCTGGGGCTGAGGCTGGGGCTGGGGCTGAGGCTGGGGCTGGGGCTGGGGCTGGGGCTGGGGCTGGGGCTGGGGCTGGGGCTGGGGCTGGGGCGCATTAGGAATGTCCATGCAGCTCCCCCTTTTGAAGTGCTGCCTGCTGCACCCTTTAGTGGAGCTGGAGCTCCATTGTGGTGTGCCATAGAGTGCTACATGGCCGTCTGTGTCTGTACTGTATCACTCTGTTTGAGTGTATAAAGTAAAAGCAGAAGAAATATTCTTACTGATGTAATTCAAAACAATGTCTTGTCTAGTTTACACACTGTCCTGAGTGTATACTCTAAAGTAAAAGCAGAAATATTCTTACTGATGTAATTAAAAACAGTATCTGTCTTGCCCAGTTTATATACCAGCTATTCCACTAATGATATGCATATAGGCCTATACTGTAAAAGTGCTTCTGCTTTTGTTTTATATCTCTGTTCTGTCCAGTTTGGTCTTTCTGCACAGTACACTTTGCTGTGTACTTTGTGTTAATTCAACTCATAATGAATAATAGATTTTACATTTCACTCTTTAAGCGTTGAAATTAAAAGTGCATTCCTAACTTGGAGTGACTGAGTTCCTATTGTTCTCTACAGTGTGTACAGTGTGAATTAACATGCTCATGCACCTGGTCATGTCATTGGCTCACTCTATTCTATTCTATTCTGTCCAGTCTAGTCTAGTCTATTGTTTTGTATTGTAGTGTATTGTATTGTATTCTTCTCTTCTCTATTTTACGTATTATATCTGGTTTTGATAGTACTCGCCCTGTCTATCCATCCGTAAAGGACGAGATGAAGGATGTACAATTTTATTTGACTGATGGGCTTTTTTGCTGTACTATTTATTCCTTTAGTTGTATAGTTCACACATGTCTGTCTGTAGTGACAACAATTGGCAATAATCTGCTCTATCTCATTCAATTCTAGTCTAGTCCCATCATTATGCTCCCCTCTCTCTCCTCCTCTTCTCTTCTCTTCTCTTCTCTTCTCTTCTCTTCTCTTCTCTTCTCTTCTCTTCTCTTCTCTTCTCTTCTCTTCTCTTCTCTTCTCTTCTGCATTATTCTGAACCTTGTACTGGTCACTACTCCATGAGGGCTGACATCAATGAAGTCCTATATGATTTCAGATGACAGAGGCTCTTCTCGCATTGGTAGGCTATTTATTCCTGTTTTTGAAAAAAAAAAACTTGTGTTGCGTAGTGATCACAAACATGCACTGCTGTGCTGAGTGAAATACTTCAATCTCGTGTTACAATCGCACATACGTGTAACAGCAAAAGATATTCCATTCTATTCTGTTCTATTCTATTCTATTCTATTCTATTCTGTTCTGTTCTGTTCTATTCTATTCTATTCTATTCTATTCTATTCTATTCTATTCTATTCTATATTCTGTTATATTCTATTCTATTCTATTCTATTCTATTCTATTCTATTCTATTCTATTCTATTCTATTCTATTTTGTTCTGTTCTATTCTGTTCTATTCTGTTCTATTCTATATCATGTTCTATTCTATACTATTCTATATTCTATTCTATTCTATTCTATTCTGTTCTATTCTATTCTATACATTACTCCATGCTCTCTGGTCCCAGGGCTGATGCTCGTTCTCTTCTGCATTACTGTGCTATCCGGTCCTGGACACAGCACTTCTCATGACAATCTGGCCATGAAGGATGAGATGAATGATCTCATTAGACTATTTGCATTAGTATTTGACCTTATTGCACTAGTGTTTATTCTTTGAACTTATTGTAGACCTGTGTTGTAGGCCCTATAGCAACCGCAGGCCTGTTAAACAACTGAATAGAATTGAGTTCAATCCCATCAGGGGTGCATTTCTCAAAAGAGAAGTTATAAGCCTGTTAGCGACTTTGATAGTTGCCAAAGGGAAAATGCATTGAAAACAACAAAGTAGCTAATGTAGTAAGCAACTTTGGTTTCGAGAAATCCACCCATGTTGTGACTTATACGTGTATGTGTAACAGTAACGGACATTCTATTCTATTCTATTCTATTCTATTCTATTCTATTCTATTCTATTCTATTCTATTCTATTCTATACTATTCTGTTCTGTTTTGTTCTGTTCTTTTCTCTTCTATTATATTCTATATTCTGTTCTATTCTATTCTATTCTATTCTATTCTATTCTATTCTGTTCTATTCTATTCTATTCTATTCTATTCTATTCTATTCTATTCTATTCTGTTCTGTTCTATTCTATTCTATTCTATTCTATTCTATTCTATTCTATTCTGTGTTGTTCTATATT
>NC_085876.1:23857306-23859806 GCF_034702125.1 Engraulis encrasicolus | reverse complement strand
TGTAAATAAAGGCTAAAAAGCCCCCAAAACATTTAAAATAAAATAAATTTAATATATATATATATATATATATATATATATATATATATATATATGTATATATATATATATATTGACTATTCTGCCTTCACCTTCACAATATAGCTTTACTTTTTTAATCAATGGGTTTTATTGTATCTGTTTTATCTATTTGTTTTGTTTAATATATTTTCCTACTTCGGTCTCACACTGTGAGACAAGCAACAATGTATTTTTCCTTTTGTGCACTGCTGGTGTATTGATGAATGACAATTAAAAAATGTCTGGGCTCAAGTCTAATTTGGTGGAGTTTTGTGTACGTATGTTGGTTGCATGAGATAATGCAGATGAACCTGGGCCTTAACAATATACAATGGCAAGTGAATAACTTTATGTTTCATCAAAAGCAGAATATAGACATACTGTAAGTCTAAGTCATACTATAAGGCACATTTCTCACACGTCACTCTGTTTCAGAGGTGTATTATAACTAAAAGTAGAGGTACTCCTCCTCATCAGAGGTGGAAGAAGTACTGAAGTTGTGTACTTAAGTAAAAGTAGAAGTACCCTGCGAAAAAATTACTCAAGTGAAAGTAAAAGTTGTTTACCAAAAACGTACTTAAGTAAAAGTCCTAAGTACTAACTTTTAAATGTACTTTTCAGTACAAAAGTACAAGTAGGCCTACACGCGCAATGGCTGTCTTTCTCCATGTCTACCTACTTGATACAATAGGAAAAATTGTCTGCAACGGTTTTCGGTTCCATTTGAACATGACTATGGAGTCCTGTTAATGTTTTTAAAAGTATATTTTCTGTCTGGGTGTCAATTTGGAAGAGGGGCTTGGTCCGACCTCCCTGCCCGCAGCTGAGGCTACTGAAATATCCACGAAACACAACAGGAAAACCTAGGATAAATGTAACTAGTAACAAAGTATTCTCCTAGAAATGTAAGGAGTAGAAAGTACAAGTAATTGTCAAAAAATGTAATTGAGTAAAAGTAAAAGTCTGCATTTTTATTTTTACTCAAGTAAGTACAAATTCCAGAAAAAACTACTTAAGTACAGTAACGAAGTAAAAATACTTAGTTACGTTCCACCTCTGCTCCTCATAACATTCGAATAATTGGTGTCTAAACCGTGTAAGATCATGTACAAGTGTTGTAGTTAGGCTACATAAGTAAGACTACTTTTACTTCTTCTTTATACAGCAATTCTTTGTTTTAATTTAAACCCCTCCACTTGCTCTCAAAAGTATTTGATACACACTACACTTTCACATGCAACAGCGGGTCTTAACCATATACAATGGCCAGTGAATAACTTTATGTTTCATCAAAAGCAGAATATAGACTTACTTTAAGTCTAAGTCGTACTGTAAGTCCCATTTCTCACTGTTTCAGAGGTGTAACATAACTAAAAGTAGAGGTACTCCTTACATTCAAATAATTGGTGTATAAACCATGTAAGATCATGTAGTACACTACTACTTTTACTTCTACTTTATACAGCTCTTCTCTGTTTAGTTTAAACCCCTCCATTTGCTATTTGGTACACGTATACTTTCACATGCAACAGCGAGTGATAGAGCAAAAAAAAAAAAAACACGCAGAAGTGGTCGTAATAGGACTCTCTTATATATGCATGTCAGTCTGCAGCAGAGTTCATGTCTGAATCAGCACGAAGGCCTGCTGGTGGCAGCAGCCAGGCAGGCGAGATGCAGTTCTGGACCAGACAGGACGGGCCCGGACCTGCCAGGAAAATATGATACTACATCAGACTAGTACATCGCTCCTCTCCTCTCCTCTCCTCTCCTCCCCTGGCTGCCCCACACCCCCCATTTGATAAACATGCAGACTCACAACTCATCCGTCTGTTTGGGTTTAAACTTCACAAATTCAGCAGCAATTAAAGTGGCTGTGGTCGTGCAGTGAAATACTTGACAGGGAGGACTGGTCATCTGGCATACAGGATATTTTCCCAGTGCAGCCGACAGTCCTCACGGGCTGATGCTTTAGGTTTTTTTTGTTTATTTAATTTTTTTCTTTAAAGACTGGCCAACAAATAAGATGGAGCGGCCCATCTGTGTTTCCTTAATATGCAGTGGACTGAGCCCATCAGGATTGTAGTATGGGGGTGGGGGCGAAGGGCTGGTCTTTGCCAAAAATGCCCGGCCGGTTTGTGGTCCCATTCCAGCCCTGCTTGACAGGGAGAAAAAAAACGTGAAGGGGGAAAATGTAGGTCACACCAGAGACACACACATTTTTTTTCTTTGACAGTATAGAAGATTCTGAATCCATCAGGTTGTGTTTTTTTTTAAATATAAGACAGGACACTACGATATAGATGCTACCACCCTGGGTATTACTTATGTGTTGTCAAGAAAATCTTCACAAATCCCAAATTTCCTGACTCGGAGAAAACAATCAGTCTTTTAAATATCCATCTTCACCAAAAGGTTAAAATGTGTGTGTGTGTGTGCGTGT
>NC_085876.1:23842306-23852306 GCF_034702125.1 Engraulis encrasicolus | reverse complement strand
ATGGGATTCGAACCTGCAACCATCCAATTCCAAAAAAGGCCTCCTCATCAACCCTCAAGTCGCAACTGCCCTGGAGTCATTCCCTTCCTGAACTACAAGCCTGGGCTCTGTTCATCCCCATAACCAACCCTGAAAGTATCAGGTGTCTCGTCAACGTCGGATCACTTTTTCCCGTGTTCCTTTTTGTTGTTTTTCTTCTCTGCCAGTCTGCGTTTTAGGCCCCTGCGTCACAGACAGGGGTGGCGCTTTACGGCCATGCCCGGGGTCGTTAGTCCTCCTCGTTTTGCTGTTGTGTGCTGGCCGCAGTGCAGAGACAGTCATTGGAGTGGACGTGCGGTTAATGCAGGCTAGTTAATGTCCGGATCAGAGAGGGAGGGAACGCAGTGATGGCATGCATGGACCCTTGCTCTGGAGGACTCCGTGTGTGTGTGTGAGCGTGTGTGTGCATGTGCATGTGCGTGTGCGTGCGTGCGTGTGTATGTGTATGTTTATGTGTGTGTGTGTGCATGCATGTGCGTGTGCATGAGAGAGAGAGAGAGAGAGAGAGAGAGAGAGAGAGAGAGAGAGAGAGAGAGAGAGAGAGAGAGAGAGAGAGAGAGAGAGAGAGAGAGAGAGAGAGAGTGTCTGGGTGTGTGTGTGAGTTTGCACACATCCGTGAATGATTGCGTGTGTGTGTGTGTGTGTGTGTGTGTGCGTGTTTGTGTGTGAGGGTGTATGTGTGTGTGTGTGTGTGTGTGTGTGTGTGTGTGTGTGTGTGTGTGTGTGTGTGTAACTGATGATGAGGAGGGTTAGTTGGTCCCCATTCAGATTCCTGAGAGCTGACTCGCCTGTTGTGTTGGTTGCACTAGACAAGGCCCTACTTGAATGAGACGTGTCCAACTCCCCATCTCAACATTTTTTTCTCCTCAATGTCTCCACTATTTTTGCTTTATTATTTTTCATTCATTTTTATTTCTTATTCATTTTCATTCATTCATGTCCTTATGCAACATTGACAGCATGTTACAACTTTACGATATACCTTGGTAAGCAAAAGACATTGTCAGTCTAAAACTGGTAGTTATGTTCACAATTCCACACAAAATCATGTGAGTACAGACCAAGGCCGAATCCCCTTGCCCCTCGTGCTTTCGAACGAAGCAGTAAGGTGTAGGGCTTGAAACGCAACCCCTACGAATTGAGGCACCCCTTCAACAATCACGGAATGACATTCACAGTTGTCACTAATTCCATGCATTAGGTTGACGTTAATAGCGTTTTTTTTCATGTGCGTTTCACGGAGACAATGACCATGACACATTGGGACAATGTTAAGCTTAGTACAATGCAACAATTATTACAACTGTACAGCCGTAAATTACGGCGAAAATACTTATATTGTATTTGTTTGCTTTTGTTGATGCCGCCATTTTTGAAAGCATTTGCAATACATTCAAGGAATTTGGTCGTACCCCTCCGTCTGAAGTGTGCCTTCGTATAATATCCGTTGGAAGGGGTAGAAAGCCCTTTCCTTTACCCCTTCCCCTCTGTCTGAATGTGAATTGGGACGGCCCTAGCCCTTCACGTGAGCGCCCAAAACGGAGGGGAAGGGGAAAGGCGTAGGGCTAAGGGGTGTAATGGGATTCAGCCTTACTAGAACCAAATCCACTCTAGTCTAGAAAATGTTAAAATGACTCGTAAGTGTTGAATTAACCATGCATTTTTATGGAGCAAGGGGTGTAAAGAACGGGGCGAGAGGTTTTGTTATGATTTCATGTCCTTGTTTGTAAAGTCGCTTTCGATAAAAGCACCTGCAAAATGCAATGTAATGTAGTGTAGCGTCTGGAGTGGACTAGACTGAAGATGTGCAATGGGGGCAATGGGTGAAGGCAAGGCTGGACTGGCTATCTGGCATACAGCACATTTCCTGGTGGCCAATGCTGTTGTGATGTTTGTATGTGTTCTTAGAGACTGGCACAGAATTTAGAGGGGCCATGTAAATATACTTAGGCCATTTTTGGCCCCAGACCAGCCCTGGGTATAGGCAAGAGGGAGAGGAAGCGTGTCGGGACTGGATTGGGCATTGGGGATGGGACCAGGGCTTGTAGGGAAGAGAAGGTTGTTGTGAATCATGGGATGTAAAAGACAGTTGCTGGCATCAAATGAGTAGTGGTGGTTCTCCAGCGGTGAGAGGGTGGCATGCCGCCGCTGGAACAGTGTAAAGTACTCACGCAATTTGCAGATTGCCAACCAAACCCCACAGACGGCCCGATGTGTGTTTTGTAACTGTCAGTGGTCCTATGTCAGGCCACAGTTGGCATACCACTGGCGGCTTGCCATCCAAGCGCGACCAGTAGTCCGCTATATTCATGCTAGCTGGGTAGAGTGCCTGGATGGGACTAGACAGTAAGGTTGGGATAGATGAGGTTTACCGCACGAAAACACTCGCCGCGACCTGAGCAAGGCGAGCGACGTAAGTAATTGACTTTGTATTGAGTCGCGTGACAAAAGCGATTAGTGCGACTAGAGGCGATTCATGCGACTAGAGCGACAGTTTGTAGTTGAACTCCTTCGAATATTATTAGGGGGTAGTTGGAGTTGGCTGAACTGGGATGAGGCCAGTGGGTGTGGGAAGGGGAGGGGAGGGGAGTGGCTGGACTAGGGTTTGAGATTGGTCTTGGGGGCGGACGACGGGGACATGTACATGCGAATTTGGTCAAGCAAAGCAAACCATTGCCATTTATTCCTATGAGGGAAGCAAAGTGCGGCAAAGGCAAAGTAGCAGGAGCGAAGCAAAGCGAAAACATTCTATGAAGTTCAATATTATGCAAATGAGGAGTGAATTTCAACTGCGGCGGGCAATCAACGGAGTGAATTTCACCTGCGGCGGGCAATCAAAACAACAAAATTATGCAAATGAGGAGTGAATTTCAACTGCGGCGGGCAATCAGCGGAGTGAATTTCACCTGCGGCGGGCAATCAAAACAACAAAATAAATGTTTTAATCCGTTTGAGTCGCTGCAACGACCGTTGACTTGTCAAAATTGATCACTAAATTGTAACTCTCTTTGCATGTGTGTCCGGCTTTAGGGAAAGGTGGGGTGTGGATCTGAAAGGTAGAGAGGTGGAAGAGAAGGGGGAGAAGTAGAGGAAGGGAAGGGAAGAGAGAGGGGAAGTGTCTGGGCTGGGTTGGGGATTGGGGTTGGGGCCAGGGATGGGATGGGACCAGAGGCTGTGAGGGAAGGGTGTTTGGGGAAGGGGGAGAGGTAGGGTGGATTCCAATATGCGGACTTCCGTCCTCCCTTGCTCACTTGCCTGCTTGTGACCTCATGATGATTTCACTGACGACAGAAAATGAATTCAATATCTTGCAAACACACAATTCTAATGTCATTTTCTCATTTGCAATCGGAATGGTAAATGAAGAACAGTCCCCCAAAAATTGTGGCGGCTCGGCTGACAGCGGGAAACTTCATTGTTTTTTCCATGGAGGCAGAGCGTCAGCAAAATGTGAGGCGACAAGCACAAGTGGAGGAAGGGAGGTCGCATATTGGAATGCACACAATTGTGTCTGGATGTAAGGGGAAGAGTCAGGGTGCTTGGATGGGACCAGAGGTAGTAGTGAAAGGTGTTTGGGAAAGAGGGGGAGGTAGTGTCTGGATGGGGCTGAGCGGTATAAGGAAGGGGGTGGCAGGGGGTAGTGTCTGGACTGCTGGCCACTGCAGCTCATAATGCTATGATCAGCTACAGACCATCTGTTTCTGGTCCTGCCTCTCTCTACCCCCCCCCCTCTCCATCCCCCTGCCTCCTTCTCTCCATCTCTCTCTTTATCTCTCCATTTCCATCCAATCTCCCCCACTCTCTTTCTTTTGCTCTCTCTCTCCCTCTCTCTCTCTCTCTCTCTCTCTCTCTCTCTCTCTCTCTCTCTCTCGCTCGCTCTGTCTCACCATCTCTCTCCCCTTCTCCCTTGCCTCCTCCCTCGCCCTCTCCCTCTCTCTCTCTCCCCCCTTCTCCCTCTCCCTCCGAGCGGAGCGCGGTATGTAGACAGACCTTGGGGACTACCTGGTGCTAACCTGGTGGGGTCTAGAGGTTGTAAAGCTGCATTTGAGGATCTGGTTACCTTTTCAGGCGGAGGCCCTCTCTGGGTCCCTTGTAAAATAGAGACCAAATACTCCACTCCAAAGCAAGGCTGTATCGGTGGACCTCAAAGGGTTGGGACTGTGAGGCTGGTCACAACGGGCCAAGTGGAGATGGAATACCCTCAATGGATTTTAAATTTAAATACCGTCATGAATTTTAAAGATGTCTACTTTGTCAGTGACATCATAAATATACATTGTTATGGCATCGTAATGCTATGACTTGGTATATAATGTTCATCCAACAAGAGAATAGGAAGAGAAAAACATTCTGATTGCACGCAACTGATGTAGCTTACGTATGTTGCTTTTAAGTTGGATTGATTTCATTTATAGTTACTGGATAACAAACTGTGCGGCGATACTGAAGAGGCATAAAGTTCAGTGTTATTGCTTGATAGATAGTAATAGGTCTGTGTGATAGGTTACAGAAGTAGGTCACACAAACCAATCTCATCATCGAACATTGAGGAGGGCACCTCAAAGGGCTGCTAGGCTGCATGGTCTGCTACATAGGCAACTGATGTACTGTAGTTATGCTTTACTTATGCTGTCTGTATTCTGTTAGAATGAATAGCAAGCTGTGCAGGGAATTACAAAGTTCATTGTGATAGCACATCACGCAAATGTAGGCTATCTGATCACTGAACGTTGAGGTGTGCCAGTGAACCTCAAAAGGGTGCAAGACGAGTCTGAATGGACTAGACGGAGCTGGAAGAACTTTGGGCTGTGATCGTCATCAATTTCTAAGATGCCTACTTTGCAGCAACTGTCGTAAATAAAATGTATTGAGATAAACGAGTACACCATTATTTTGCTGCACTATCCTATCTGCACATGCGCACCACCCAAGGCTGCACAATCCGGACGTGGAGCATTGTCGTCCTTCGTTTCGCTACCTGTAAGGACCCTGAAAGTCTATCTATGATTAATTCCATCTTTATTGTGAATTGTAGACTATTTGTCAAGACGCTGACAAAACGCACTTGTCTGATCAATAGGCCTCTGCCATCTTTGACAGACGGCCACGTTAGTATCTCATTTAATCTTTAGCCTAGGCTAACTTAGAAAAATACAATCTTCCTTGCCACCGGCACTATTATATAATATTACGAGTATTTCCCACATTTATAACATTATGTGGTGTATAAACCACGAAAAATGCCATGTAGCCTCGGCTACCTGAATAAAACAAATCTTACAGACTGGCTTTTAGCGAAACAACACTGACAGATCAGCTTTTAGCGAAACGAAGGGCCACATTGCTCCACGAATCGGGATTGTGCAGCCTTGGGTGGTGCGCATGTGCAGATAGGATAGTGCAGCAAAATAATGGTATACTTACAACGTTCCTTCACCAAGAGATCTCCCCTCCCCTTCAAACACCCACTGGTCCCATCCCAGTCCAGTCCACGCCAACTACCCCCTACATCCCCTGCTTGTATTCTGTTTCTCTCCCTCATGTCTTCAGACATTCACCTCTAACCTGGCGAATGCATCGGCCGCGACGAGATTCAAGCGACAGAGAATCACTTCTGTGCAGCAATAGCGATACGAGCAATTGAAGCGACTAGAGAGTATGTCTGTTAAAAGTAGAATGTAATCATTCCAACATTCCCATCGGCTGTGGTGGCTGTCACCAAACCGCATCATGGATAATTTGCATAATATTCCCTGGAGTTCAACTGTCGCTCTAGTCGCGCGAATGTCGAATAATCGTTTTTGTTGCGCGACTCAATACAAAGTCAATTACTTCGTCACTCGCCTCGCTCAGGTTGCGGCCAGTGTATTCGTGTGGTATACCTCATCTATCCCAACCTTACGGTCAAGTCCCATCCAGGCACTCTACCCAGCTAGCATGTATATAGCGGACTACTGGTGTGCGTTTGGACGGCAAGCCGCCAGTGGTATGCCAACTGTGGCCCGACATAGGACCACTGACAGTTACAAAACACATCAGGCCATCGGCAGGGTTTGGTTGGCAATCTGCAATAGTGCGCAAGTACTTTACACTGTTCCAGCGGCGGCATGCCACCCGTACAGATGGAGGACCACTACTACTCATTTGGTGCCAGCAACTGTCTTTAACAACCGTCTCTTCCCTACAAGCCCTGGTCCCATTCACAATGTCCAACTTAGTCCCGACACGCTTTCTCTCCCTCTTGCCTATACCCATGGCTGGTCTGGGGCCAAAATTTCATTGGGTCCTCATTTGCATAATTTTGTTGGGGCGCTGCACTTGTTGGGGCACAACACTGGTGGTTGCCCCTTTATATACAGTATATGGGGATTAATAAAGTAAGTCTACCTGTAAGTCTAAGTCTAAAAATGGCCTAAGCATTTTTACACGGCCCCTCTCAATTCTGTGCTGGTCTTTAAGGACACATACAGTATAAACATCACAACAGCATTGGCCCCTGAGGACCACTGGCCCACCAGGAAATGTGCTGTATGCCAGATTGCCAGTCCAGCCTTGCCTTCACCCATTGCCCCCATTGCACATCTTCAGTCCAGTCCACTCCAGACACTACACTACATTACATTGCATTTTGCAGGTGCTTTTATCCAAAGCGACTTTACAACCAAGGACATGAAGTCATAGCATAACCTCTCGCCCCGTTCTTTACTCCCCCTGCTCCGTAAAATGTAGTGTTAATTCAACACTTACAGTCATTTTAACATCTTCTAGACTAGAGTGGATTTGGTTCTAGACTAAATTTTGACGTAACACCTTTTTTACAGTTCTATACTCAGTCTGTCTAGATATACACCTCTTTCCCCATACATACACAGCATACAAAGCCATGATCCAGGATTCTCTCTCTCTCTCTCTCTCTCTCTCTCTCTCTCTCTCTCTCTCTCTCTCTCTCTCTCTCTCTCTCTCTCTCTCTCTCTCTCTCTCTCTCTCTCTCTCTCTCTCTCTCTCTCTCTCTCTCTCCTGCATGTTCACTGCTTGTCTCTGCACAACTGGGTTTTTTCAAGTCAAGTCAAGTCAAGTCAAGTTTATTGTCAATTTCTTTACATGCACTGGTCATACAAAGAATTTGAAATTGCGTTTCTTGCTCTCCCATGCAGACATAGACTAATCTAGGTAAGGACATAGACAGTATAGACATGGACAGTACTCATACATGGACATAGACAGTATGGACGTAGACATTGCTCATACAGACATTTAAAGTGCAAGACTGGACAACAGAAGACTTGTAGAGAACATACATTAAGAGGAGGTATTTTGTTGTGCTATTTCTAAAAGTCCTTTATAGCGTTCTGACATAGTAATAGTTTATCCAGCTTATCTTCTCTTTCTCTCTCTCTCTCTCTCTCTCTCTGTCTCTCTCTCTCTCTCTCTCTCTCCCTTGTGTCCTCACACCTTCACCTCTCAACCTCATCTCTCTCCACCCCTCTCTCTCTCTCTCTCTCTCTCTCTCACTAATTCTCTCTTTCTCTCTGTCCTTCCCCCTATTACCCTGACCTGCTGCCACCCCTCTCCATTCTCCCTTTCCCCTCTCCCCATCCTTCGCTCATCCTCTCCGTGGGGTGTGTCCTCTTTCTTTCTCTCCCTCGTGTCTTGAAACATTCACCTCTCAACCTCATCTCTCTCCACCTATCTCTCTCCCTCACACACACACACTCTCTCTCTCCACTCTGTCTCTTTCTCTCTCTCTCTCTCCTCTCTCTCTCTCTCTCTCTCTCTGCAACCTCTTTCTCTCTCTCCCTCTATCACTCATCTCCCTTCACTCTCTCTCATTCACTCACCCACCTCTCTCTGCCCTTCTCTCCCCCACCACCCTGCCCTTCTCCTCCCCTTCTGTCTTTCTCTTCTCCATATCCTTCGTTCATCCTCTCCATGGGGTGTCCTCCTCAGGGCACTAGAGGAAAAGTGTGAATCTCTCTCTCTCTCTCTCTCTCTCTCTCTCTCTCTCTCTCTCTCTCTCTCTCTCTCTCTCTCTCTCTCTCTCTCTCTCTCTCTCTCTCTCTCTCTCTGGTCTGTCTAAGGCTCTTGGTGGGGAAGTGTGAATCTCAAGTTAAGACTCAGCTTGGAGAGATAAGGAGGCTGAAGAACAACACGCTCGGGCCCACACATAGGCTATATACAAACAAACACACACACACACACACACACACACACACACACACACACACACACACACACACACACACACACACACACACACACACACACACACACACACACACACACACACCGAACACACACACATACACACACACACACACACACACACACACACACACACACACACACACACACACACACACACACACACACACACACACACACACACACACGCACACACACACACCGAACACACACACACTAAATGTATCCACAGGACGCTGTAAATCCTTCCCAATTAGAGGCCTTCCTCCTTCGTTGCCTGACTCTTGTTTACATTCCTCATTTAATTTAATCTGTGTTAAATGCTAATGTTTTAAGCTAGGACATTTTTCAGGGGTGGTCTCTTCTTAGTATATTCACCTCACAGAGAGAGAGATGCACACAGACACACACACCTTGAAAGCCAATAAATGATTTACTCAATCTTTTCCAAATTTGAGTAGGCATTGTGATTACAATGGTCTCTATTGTTTAGTCCACAAATGAAAAAAAGGTAAATTAAGATTTTAAAATTTACCACAAGCCTGTAGCTACATAGATATGCAATATCTTTTTATGTTTTGTGTATTGTCTATGTATGTACATGTGAGAAAGTTGGTTGTTTTCACTAATCAGGATAGGCTTTGCGGTTGGAGTTTCGCGGAAGAAGATGAACGCAGCTCGGAACAAACTTTATATCAAGAATATATGGGCTTTATTTTCACCAAAATAAATGTGCACGTGGGCAACTGAAAACAAACTGAAAGATACTACTCAACATAAATAACAGAAATTCTGGATCCAAACAGTAACTTAAATTTTCAAAATGCTACGGCATACATTTCACGACACACCTGCTCTCTCTGGTTACCAGCAGTTGTCTAGATGAACACAGCCACACAACTAGCTGTTTCAAGCCCCTCTCCTCAAGAGCTACCCATTCCCGGGTTTACATACACACTTCAATCATTCAATTAACCAATGACTGATAGCTTACTAATTACTCACAGGTACTCCACCTGATTACATTGCCGTTTCAACTCACAAATTCAATTAACTGAATAAACGGATACATTTACCATCTCAAACAAAGAACCAAAAATACAAAGGAAAATAACAGTTGCCCAAGCATTCCCCCACCATCATATACACAATATACATTTAGTTCAGTCAGGATCAAAACATTAGTCCATTATTTCAAGCACACGCCTTCAAGCTATCACCACCTGTCCGAAGTCACGGTGATTGGGAATTTCTGCTCACTTGGTGCGCGCTTTCCACGCAAGAGTCAAACCAACAGATGGAAACGAGAAACGCAGTTGCTGAAACAATGTTCAAACTGTCCGTCCTTGTGTGCGCCGATGCGCCAGTGTGTGTGTGTGTGTGTGTGTGTGTGTGTGTGTATGTGCGCTTTGCAAAGTCTCCTGTGCGCTCCTTGCCTCGCGATCATAGCGGAGCATCAACAGTTTCTCAGACAAATTGCGCAGCTGCCCACGATTGCCCAAAGTATATGAATGTTTTTTAAAACCTTGTGAGAAGGGGAGAGCTAGCCTTCTCACAGTACAGTACTGTATATGCACATGTGTGTCAATGCTTGATGTGTTTGATTTAATGAGATATCGTGTGGTGCTGGACAACTGAATTTCCTTCAGGATCAAGCAGAGTTGAAAAAAGTAATATAAGTATTATGTTGACAAGTGAGTAGTTATTACCATGTTATAAGGATGTAATTACACTTCAGTGCAGTTTTTCCTCATTTCCT
>NC_085876.1:23819806-23834806 GCF_034702125.1 Engraulis encrasicolus | reverse complement strand
TTTGAAATGTGTACTTCTTTATCATCAAAGTGTACTCCTTTATCATCTGGTATCCCTCCCTCAACACCTTTATTCTTACTCTTTGAAACCAACCAGTCTCTCTCTCTGTCTCTGTCTCTGTCTCTGTCTCTGTCTCTCTCTCTCTCTCTCTCTCTCTCTCTCTCTCTCTCTCTCTCTCTCTCTCTCTCTCTCTCTCTCTCTCTCTCTCTGTGTGTGTGTGTGTGTGTGTGTGTGTGTGTGTGTGTGTGTGTGTGTGTGTGTGTGTGTGTGTGTGTGTGTGTGTGTGTGTGTGTGTATACTGGACTACAGCAACTGTCACCAAGGAAACTCCATGTGGTCATGTGATCAAAATATCAGCACATTGCCTAGAGCAGCTACTTTGAACTCTCCTCCCCTCCCCCTCCCCCTCACACTCCCACCACCTTCACCATCACCATCCAAACCACTGCCGCCCGCCCCCTACAAACCCGCAAACCCCCAAACCCTGCTCTCTCCTTATCTCCCCTCCCCATTCCTACTACTGTATATGTTTCTCTCCACTCCCCCCCCCCGACACACACACACACACACACACACACACACACTCACACTCTACTACTGTATGTGTTTGTTTACCTGTTGATGGCATGTGGGGAGAGGAAACCAACCGCCTTATTAGTTGCTAACCGTTTATGGCCAATCAAAACAAATGGCCTGTGATGGGCTGTGCTTGTTGTGCATGTCCAGATCTATGAGATTGGTGCTGTGTGTGTGTGTGTGTGTGTGTGTGTGTGTGTGTGTGTGTGTGTGTGTGTGTGTGTGTGTGTGTGTGTGTGTGTGTGTGTGTGTGTGTGTGTGTGTGTGTGTGTGTGTGTGTGTGTGTGTGTGTGTGTGTGTGTGTGTGTGCTGTGCTTGTTGTGCACGTCCAGATCTATGAGATTGGTGCTTACTGACTCTTCAGAGGGGTGTGTAGTGTAGTGCAGACCTGGTCTGGTTGATTTAGAGAGAGTGGCAGACACACGTGCACAAACACGCACATGCACAACACACACAATGCACGCAAACGAGCGTGCACACACACATACATGCATGGACACACACATGCACACACACACTCGCACACACACACACACACACACACGCACACACGCACATACACGCACGCACACACACGGACATACAGACACGCACATACACACACAAACACACACACACACATGTACACACACACACACACACGGCATGGATGAATGAGCGAGTGGGAAAGACATGGCCAAATAAACAAAGCAGAGACGAGGGGCTGGGGGAAAAAAAAAGAATCCCCTGTTTCTTCTGAACTCAACAGGCCCCAATTCGAAGAGCGTTCATTTTGTCTAATGAATCGTGTCACAATCAAACTGTGCTTAGCCGACAGAATGCTACGTTCAATTTAGCCTTCTGTGAAAAGGCAGCAAGGAAACTACAAAGATAAACATTGAGTAACTGATAGCAACCTCCTCTGTGGTAAGTGACCCAGTGGACCAAGGCGGAGGATGCAGTCTCTCTCTCTCTCTCTCTCTCTCTCTCTCTCTCTCTCTCTCTCTCTCTCTCTCTCTCTCTCTCTCTCTCTCTCTTCCCCTCTCGCTCTCTCTCTTTCTCTCTCTCTCTCTCTCTCTCTGCCCAACTCAAGCAAAGTGATTGCTATTCCTTGCGTGCAGATCAAAAACATGATTACGAGACAAAGAGCAAATGTTTTCACTGAGAATTAAAGCTGGCCAAGTTCCACCAGAGAAGGGAGCGCATGGTACACTGGTCTTCTGTCGAGACGGGCTACCTCACCGAGATGATCTATCAATTGGTTGCTACTACATGTAACCAGGGCTGGACTGGTAAGAGGACATACAGGGTGTTTTCAAAGTCCTCAGGGGTCGATGTTGTTGTTGTTTTCTCAAGAGATTGGCTCACAATTTTGATGGGGCGGCCCCGTGGGTCTATCCTGACAAGCCAGTTCATTTGAACCACTTCGTAATTCATGGTCTGGTGATGGTTTTCTGTGAGGGGATTTTTTTCGTGACTACTGGTCAATAAGGGAACAGGGCACTCTATAGCCTGCCGATACCATGCTATTGACTTCCACCCAAAGGTTTTGGCTCGGCACATGTGGCCCAACCCTCCTAGCTCTGTTCGCTCACGCTCACGGTTCTGCCAATCAGCAAACAGTTGGGAGAGTGGTGACGCAGAACTCACCCGCGGAGTCCATTACTGAGTGGTTAAGGTAACACTATTCACACTTTTGTCTTGTTATTTGTATGCTTTGGCAACACTATATCGTAACGGTCATGCTAATAAAGCTCATTTTAATTTTGATTTAAATTCGGAACTCCAATTAATTTAAATGGCAGAGTAAGGTCAGACCACTACACTGCCACACTGTTTGACAAAGTCAATAGTCGGCTTTCGCCCAGGCTAGGCGCTCATGATGATGATCTCAAATGTCTACACCATTGTTGTCATGGTAGTGTAGCAATGGCAGTCAACACTAAGGAAACATTTCAATCCATTTTGTATACCTAAAGAGATGCTAAAGCAGCCTACCATCCTTTTTGTCGAATATCAACTTGGTGTTGGCAATTGTCATGGCCTGTTGCTATTGTTCACGATCTTGTGCCTGTCATCTTTTCCGAGTTCAGCGATTGGGTCAGAGCAGGTCCAATCGTTTCGAACCAGACCTGACACTCCCATCACCCAATAATCAGTCCAGGGCATCAAGGATCCAGATCATGAATTACTAAGTATAGTTTAAGTGGGCTGGCTTGCAGGCTAACACAGGTCCACCTTTAATAGACAGTGGACTGAAGGGGCTGGTCTATGTGTAGACCATGTACCGAGTGTGTAGGGGGCTGGTCTATGCCATAGCCTACGTAAACCCAAACCCTCACCTTACTCCCTCGCTGTGTTACTGTAGTGCGATTTAATGGCTTAATAGCTCAGTTTGTCAGATGGCTCATATTTACACAACATGATGAAGTGGTCATTGGGTATTAGCTCAAAAAATATCAACTTTATTTTGTTTTTACAAACGGCAACGTTTCGATCCAACAGTGGGATCTTCCGCAGGCAAAAAAGCCTGAGGAAGATCCCACTGTTGGATCGAAACGTTACCGTTCATAAAAATGAAATAAAGTTTATATTTTTTTGGAGCTAATTCCCAGTATGCGGACCACTTCATCACACTGTGTAGCACTTTTGTGTGGCACCTGGATAACTGCTTTGTGGATGTGCGCACCCCAATCTCCAACGCAAAAATCATATTAACACAACACCAGGTTGGTGAATACAGTTATCGTCATATCCCTCCTTAAGTCTAAGACCATTTTCAAGAACTACCTTTTCAAGGAACAACTTTTCTCAAACAAGTCTTCAGGTTAATATATTCCAGGGGGTCCTCCAACTTCGAATTTCTTTCACCCCTTGCCTGTGGGCTTTCAGACAGATTTTAAAGTTTTCCATGCAAGAATTGTGTCACAAAAGAAAAAGGGAAGAACAGAAAGGAGAGGAGAAGAAGAGAAAGAAAAGAAAAAATGTACAAGATCACACTTGTGACAGCCATATGACTTGTCAAGTGGAGGATATTAGCTTTTTGGTGTTTGCCCTCTCCAGAGTCACAGATTCACGGCCTCTTCATAATACATATCAGCAGGGCCGGTTCTGGCTTATTTGGCGCCCTAGGCGAGTTTGAGTTCTGGCGCCCCCCCCCCCCCCGCCCCCCCCCCCCCCCCCCCCCCCCCCCCCCCCCCCCCCACCCCCCCAACCCCCCCAAACAATAACTGTTTTGCATCAAATGGATTTCTGGTTCTTTTGGACAGCCGACCAACACATCAGATTGAGTCGCATGAAAGTACCTTCACTGTGTGGTGTCTTGGATGTAATGGTGGTGCTGCCCCCAACCCCAGATGAGAGGGAGGTTATCAATGTGTTTGAATTGTAAAATGGAATTGAAATGCCAGGAGAGTGGTACAGTAAATTTGCATGTCAAATGCATGTGTAGACAATAGGCCTACCAAGGAGGTCTGCATTGATAGCCTATCTACACTACCTACAGCATCACAAAGCATGGCAGCATAACAATTTTAATAAGCTACACATTTGTGCTGTCTATGATTCCAAACCAATTTCATTTCTGTACTGGAAATAGTGGTGCATTTGTGAGTAGGAGAATGAGAAGGGGGCTATCTATGTGTTTGAACTGGAGGGACAGGGTGAGAGAAAGGGAGAAAAGCTGTCACGCTTTTGAATTTCATAATATACAAAATATAGTAAATAGCCTCACTTGTCTGCAATACTACATCACTCAGCATGAAAACATGCTGTGCGTGGTTCTGTTACATGATTAATGTAGGCCTATATGTCATTCTGGTCTGGAAACAGTGGGGTTTTTTTTTAAGCTTACAACAAGCAGGTAATTCATTCAAGTGGATGGAAGGAGATATGGCAGCTAAACTTGTTTTAAACATGGCACCAGTCTTACTTTACATTGCTTGTCAACCTAAGCAAGTATTAGGATGTCAGGTGGGTGTTAGTGAGTAGGCTACTAACAGCTACTTTACTGGATTTCATTGCTTGGCATACTTGGCTAATGTTAGCATGCTAACTAGCGATTTCTCAGATCAAAAGCAAAGCTCCTTTTCCCTCTAATTCCAAACAGTAGCCTCATAACTATTAGGCTTTACATTATCACAAACGGTTGCTGATTAAATCACATACTTCCAAAACACCCTCTGCAACTCCTGTATCATGCAATGACTGGTTTAATGAGAACATAATTCTCCACCCAGCAGAGCGGCATTGCTGTTCGCGCTTGCCCTCTGTCTCTCGAATGAGTCTCCAAATTCAAAATAGATCGCAAGCTGTCACTCGTCCCGCCCCCTTTCTCAGGACTGTCTGTTTATTGGTTCACAGACTTCCCAGAGACAGTTGAAAGCGATATTACTATTGGCTGAGGGGCGCTTTGCCGTGAGGAGCGCTTTCGCCACGCTTTGTTGATTGCGACTTCATAAAAAAACCTCCACATCGCAAAATTACGCATCGGAGAGCGCCATTTCGGCGCTCTTTCTTCACATTGCGCTCTAGGCGACCGCCTAGCCGGCCTATGCTTATAACCGGCCCTGCATATCAGGAGTGTGCATGTGCATGTGCATGTGCATGTGCATGTGCATGTGCATGTGCATGTGCATGTGCATGTGCATGTGCATGTGCGCTGCGCGCTTGCATGCATCGTATGTATGATAGTGATAACTGCTCGATAGTGCTCCTCTCCTCCATGTTGCCTGTATTCTTTATGGGCTTCTCCACCTCCTGCATCTACAGAGAGAGAAAGAGAGAGATAGACAGAGACACAGACACAGACTGAGGGTGAAACAGACAGAGAGAGAGAGAGAGAGAGAGAGAGAGAGAGAGAGAGAGAGAGAGAGAGAGAGAGAGAGAGAGAGAGAGAACTTAAAACTTTTAGCATTGGGCATGCATGGAGGGACTATGGGCAATGGGGGAGGGGTTACATCTCTCCTCTGCCACCATCACCAGGGCGAGAAAGTGAATGATTGGTTCCAGGTGTAGTCGGGGTCCAGCCCCGTGCCTGGGTTCATATCCTGTCTAGGCTTCAGAGGAGAAGGGGGTGGTGGAGGGAGGGAGGGAGGGGGTGCGATGGAGGTTGGGGGTCAGGCATTCAGAGTAGAGGGGTGTAGGGGGTAGGTGTGTGGGAGGTGGTGGTGGTGAAGAGGTTGGGGCGGGCAGAGTTTGGGAGGAGGTGAGGGATGGGGAGGAGGGTGGTATACGAGGAGGCAGGCGGATGGTGGGAGGCACAGAGGTGGTTGGGGGATCGGAGATCAGAGTTGGTTGGGGGGTTGGGGGGGTGTTGCAGAGAAGAGTGGTGGAGAGTTTTGAAGGCTTCAGAAGAGGGTTGGGTGGAGGAGAAGTGCTGAGTGATGAGGTGGTGTAGTTGGAGGTGGAGGGTTAGAGTGTGGGGGGTTGTGTCAGGGAGGGGGGGTACAAAGGGACCTCAGCACCTCCTTTGCTCAGAGAAGGGTGGAGAGGGGGGGCTTGGGCAAAACCAACATAGAGCTCTGCAGGTGTGCGTTAGCCCACCACCACCACCACCACCACATCACCTCTCCTCCTACCCACCTCCCACTTCCCCAATCCGCCCAGGTGGCACAGTGACATGGAGGCAGGGTCACATTTTAATCAGGCACTTCCTGAGACGTCCCCAGGACCCCTGCGTTTGAAGGCCCCATTAATGGCATTAGTCTTCTGTGGGGGAATGTCAAAAACTAAAGGTATAGGGGTTTATGTTTAACGCAGGTCAAATTACATGAATGAAGCCATAGCTAGACCGCAGCCATACAGCAATGCACATGCGTCAGTGGCGTGTAGACATTTTGGTGAGCAGGTGCTGAAGGGGGGTGTTGGGGGCATGTGGAGCTTCCGGCTGCCTTACTAGGCTATACGAGACTATCTGGCCATTATTGTCACATTGTCACATTGTGACTTTGACTGTTAAGCATATTTAGATTACCATGCATGGACCACAGTACATTGTGACAAAAAAAAACGTTCAAAAAGGGCATTTTCTGTCCAGTAGGGCAGAGGTGCAGGTGCTTTAGCACCACCTTGACCCGAACTGTGCACGCCTATGCCTCAAACTGTGTGTGTGTGTGTGCGTGTGTGCGTGCGTGCGTGTGTGCGTGCGTTTGTGTGTGCACTGTGTACACACAGCTGTGGTATAATACAGTACATTATGTAATAAGTACAGGCTGTGTGGTTGTAACTTGATAGAATAGTGGCAAGCTCACCTATAAGCGACTCGCCATGAATGAAGACTGCTGCAGTTTAAAATAAAACCGTCGTAAAACAACTATGACAGCGCAAAAGATGACCAACCAAAGTTTCTGCATGCACTGTACAGTAAACCATAGTGACGGTTAAGTTCATTTGAATTATACAGCATCTTGAAATAGCCAGCGATGTCAAGTTGTTAAATGAAAACACTGAGCCGCTGTCAAGAGTACAAGTGATTTCTCTCTGTTTACACAGTTTGTGGTGTAACCAGCAAAACGTCCTGTGCACTTGGTGTCTAAAATAACCAGAAAATGATGTCATGAAAACGGGAGTGCAGGAGTGTGTGTGCGTGTGTGTGTGCGTGTGTGTGTGTGTGTGTGTGTGTGTGTGTGTGTGTGTGTGTGTGTGTGTGTGTGTGTGTGTCATGGGCGCAGATAGCGGGGGGGACGGGGGGGACATGACGTACCCAGATTTTCATTCACCTAGATCCGTCCCCCTCACCTTTTTGGAGAAAATATCTGATTTCTGCCTTTGCATTTTGCAATGTGTGAAATAGCGCCTCCCTGGACCATTCACTTTCATATGTGGCAAAAAACGGTATTACACCATATATAAATCTATTTTTTTTTGATTGGCTAACAGCCACTGAAGTCCCAGATTTGAAGCGCCATAAACAGAGCTGGCTTTATGAAGGAAGTGGAGCTAAGAGCAGACGTCATATTTACATTACATTTTTGGCTCAGACCAGTTGCTTGCTTTTATAATTAAAGTTAATCTCGAGGATAGTCCCATTCTTGCTAACTATGATGTGGATTACAAAAACTGTGGAACGTGAATGATGATGGTGGAAACGCATGGATTAAAAATTGGGATAAATAGTTCTACTGCGGTCAAGACAACTTTTAAGGTAAGGTCAATACTAGGTTCATGTCCGCTGTGACGCTGTTGCCTAGTTGCTGATGTTAGCTGATGTTAATTGTTCAGAAGGGCTTTTTGGTGTCTTTGTCGCCTGTTTTCGAGTGAAAAGACATCTTTGTTGGGCCATGCCATGACAGCTGTCAATCAAGTAGGCTAGCCTAACGCAGGTAGCTGTCGTGTTCACTGTCCCTGGTCTGTAGGCCTATGCTGTCAACGTCTGACTTCATTAATTTTTTTAATGAGCTCCTTTTTGGAATGATGACTGCGGTGGTGTTAATCTGTTGGATGCATTTACTGTGAATTGTTGTTAAGCGGTACTACAACGCAAACGTGTGGCTTGTATAGCGTTGGAGTGTAGATGCAATTGAAACGCAGCGTAGTAGAAAAAATGACTGAGTAGAACTAGTAGCAAGTGTAACATATGCATGTTTACGTTGTGCCCCCACCACGTCAATGCAATGTATATATGTGCCTTACATATTGAGTGCGCCCCTGGCGGCCCGGTGTATTATACCAGTTAATAAATCAGTTAGATTCAGATCAGTGATCGCTCCGTTTGATGTTTGTTTATTTGGACACTTATATGTCAATAGACACAACAAGAACATTACATGGTGTCAGAATAGTGTTTATAATCTGTCGACGAAAATGGACCACTTCAACGTTCCTATGCCTCGAATGGATTGGGAATCTACGAATTTACCTCAGGCTTGGAAAAAGTTCCGCCAACATGTCGAGCTAATGTTTAGCGGACCGTTACGTGAAAAAACTGAGGAGGAAAAGTGCAGCTATCTACTCCTGTGGATCGGAGAGAAAGGCAGGGATGTCTACAGCACCTGGACACTTACAGCGGACCAGAGGAAAAAACTCAAGACTTACTACGACAAATTTGACACGTACGTAAAGCCAAAAGCTAACCCCATCTTCGCGCGCTACCAGTTCCATCAGCGAGTGCAAGGGGAAGGGGAAGGCATTGACCAGTTTATTACGGACTTGAGACTCATGATTAAAGACTGTGACTTTCGCGATGAGGATGACATGATTCGGGACAGGATTGTGTTTGGCACCAACTCCCATAAGGTGCGTGAAAAACTGTTGTGCCACGGTTCTGAGCTTACATTAGAGAAAGCTATCGACATAGCCAGAACGCACGAGCTATCCCGCCAACAGCTACGTTCAATGGATGATAGCCACACTGCTAGCACTAGCGCAGCCAGCCATTCCGCCCATGCAGTTAGCAGAAAGCCCGCGTACGCCTACAAGTACGCCGACAACGGCAGGGACGAACAACGGACGGCGAGAGGACAGCAAGTGCGACGAAAGTGTGCGGTGTGTGTGGAGGGGACCATGGACGTACGGGAGAATGTCCGGCGAAAGGAAGGGTGTGCAACAAGTGCAAGAAGCCGAACCACTTCGCGAAAGTGTGCAGATCATCAGCATCACAACCGCAGCGACAAAAGCCCAGGTACCACCCGAAGAAAGTCCACTGCGTCAACGAGACCGACGACGAGTCATCGGATGAGCTGTACATCCACACCATCACCAAAATCCACCCCGACACGACGAGAGAACAAGCGTTCGCAGAGGTAGAGCTGGGAAAGCAGAGGAAAAAGCTGAAGTTTAAGATCGACACGGGTGCACAGGCCAACATCATCCCAGCAGAGACTTTCCACAAAGTGTTTGGCAACACTCGACTGAGCCCACCAGACAGCACCATCTCCGGGTACGGCGGACAGCGGCTGGACATCGAGGGTTCGTGCAGACTCACCTGCAGGTACAAGGACAAGGCAGTCACGCTAGGCTTCGACATCGTCCACGCAAAGAACTCACCACCTGTTCTCGGAATGCGGGCCTGCCTCGATCTCAACATGGTCAAGTTGGTACACATGGCCACCGCGCAGCCCCACACCAGCATCACGGAGGAGTTCGCGGACGTGTTCGACGGCATCGGACTGTTCCCCGGTGAGTGTACCCTACGCCTGAAGCCAGATGTCACACCAGTGGTGTGTCCACCCCGCCGCATCCCGTATGCACTGCGAGCCCGTCTGAAAGAGGAGCTACACGAGATGGAGAGGCTGGGGGTGATAGAAAAAGTGACTGAACCGACCGAGTGGGTAAACGCACTAGTTGTTGTGGAAAAGCCCAAAACAGGAAAGCTGAGAGTGTGCCTAGACCCCCGACCTCTGAATAAAGCCATACAGCGACCCCATTACCCTCTTCCAACGCTGGACGACATCACACCACGACTGGCTGGAGCCAACTTCTTCAGTGTGCTGGACGCCAGATCCGGATACTGGGCAATTAAGCTCAGCCACGAGTCGTCGATGCTGACCACCTTCAACACCGTCTTCGGGAGATACCGATTCATCAGACTTCCCTTCGGCATCATCTCAGCGCAAGACGAGTTCCAGCGGAGAGTGGACGAGGCGTATGAGGGGCTCCCAGGCGTTGCAGCGATCGTCGATGACATCTTGGTGTACGGACGCACGAGAGAGGAACACGACGCCAACCTGCGCGCACTGCTCGAGAGGACGAGAGAGAGGGGGATAAAGCTGAACCGGGAGAAGAGCATCATCTGCGTTCCAGAGGTGAGCTACTTCGGGCATAAGCTGACGCGAGACGGGATCAAACCCGACCCCAGCAAGATCAAAGCCATCAACGAGATGCCACCGCCGAACAACAAAGCGGAGCTCGAGACCATATTGGGCATGGTCACCTACCTCTCCCGCTTCGCTCCCAAACTGTCTGAAACGACAGAACCGCTCCGACAGCTGCTGAAGGAAGGCAACGAGTTTGTGTGGGACTCCAACCTCGACGCAGCATTCCAGCGCGTGAAGGACACGCTGACGAGAGAGCCTGGACCAGTACTCACCTACTACGACCACACCAAAGAGGTGAAGCTACAAGTCGACGCATCGAAAAGCGGACTAGGTGCCGTGCTGCTGCAGGACGAAAGGCCAGTGGCGTATGCATCGAAAGCGCTCAACGAGACCGAGCAAAACTACGCGCAGATCGAGAAGGAGCTGTATGCAGTACTCTTCGGATGCAGGAAATTCCACCAGTACCTGTACGGACGTCAGGTGACAGTCGAGTCAGACCACAAGCCACTCGAGTCAATTATGCGCAAGCCACTGTCAGCAGCACCACCACGACTACAGCGCATGATTCTGCAGCTACAAAGGTACGACATCAACATCACACACAAGCCTGGAAAACAAATCCCTGTTGCCGACACACTTTCCAGGAAGTCAATTGCATGTGATGAACAGTCTCTGTGTGAGGGAATGGACAATCACATTCACACAGTTGTCCGGAACGCCCCAGTGAGCGACCGGAAAATGGCACAAATTAGGATGGCCTCAGCCCAAGACAAGCAGCTCTCGCTACTGAGACAGGTCATTCACTCCGGGTGGCCTGAAGCAAGGAAAAAGTGCTCACCTGAGATCATGGAGTACTGGAACCACCGCGACGAAATCTCAGAGGCTGACGGCATCCTACTGAAAGGTGAGAAAATCATTGTGCCACACTCACTCAGAACTGAAATGTTGACACTGATACACTCAGGACACTTGGGCATGGAGAAAAGTAAACAGCGGGCACGAGATGTACTGTTCTGGCCAGGCATGCTGAAAGCCATCGACACAATGGTCGGAAACTGCCTCATCTGCCTCGAGCGCCGGAACTCCGTCACCAAAGAGCCCATGATCGCGCATCCCATCCCAGAGCGGCCCTGGCAGGTAGTAGCCACAGACCTCTTCACCTGGAACAACAGTGAGTACATTGTCACAGTGGACTACTACAGCCGATACTTTGAGGTTGAAAAGATCACCAGCCTCACAGCCTCAGCAGTCATCAAGAAGCTGAAAGCCACATTCGCCAGATTCGGCATACCCCAGACCGTTGTCAGTGACAATGGGCCGTGCTACAGCGCTCAGGACTTCAAGGCCTTTAGTCATGCATGGGACTTTGAGCACATCACCAGCAGCCCCCTGTACCCACAGAGCAACGGGCTGGCCGAGAAGACTGTGCAAACAGTCAAAGCCCTCATGGACAAAGCGCATGCACAGAAGTCAGACCCTTACCTCAGCTTACTGGAGTACCGCAACACTCCAGTGGATGGACTGAAATCACCAGCGCAGCTGCTGATGAGCCGGCGCCTGCGCTCAGTCCTGCCCTCCACCGCGAAACAGCTGCAGCCAGAGCTCGCCTGCCGCGACACAGTCCGCACCAGGAGAGAGCTGTGTCAACGGCGACAGAAGCACTACTACGACAGGAACGCCAAAGCACTGCCTACGCTTCCTGCCGGTGCCACCATCCGTCACCAGCTTCCAGACGGCAGGTGGAAACCTGCTGCTGTCATCCAGCCAGCCGACACACCACGGTCGTACAACATCATCACCAGTGAAGGACAGCATCTCCGGCGCAACCGGCGTCACCTTCTTCCCACGGCCGAGGACAGCACCAGCGAGGAGGAGATTCAACCGCAACACAGGTTTGACCCTACAGACACTGAACCTGAACATTCACAACCAGACACTGATACTACACGCACACCACTTTCCAGCACGAGATCAGGACGCGTCGTGAGACCAACAGTAAGAATGGACCTGTGAAAACTGTTTTAAACCTGTGAACATAAAAAAAAAAAAAAAAATACAATTCACAAAAGATAAGTCTGATAACACTTTCAAAAAAAAAAGGAAAACAGACTTCAAAAAAAAAAGAAAAAAAGAGATGATTCACACAAAAAAAAAAAGAAAATGAAAAGATGAATCACAAAAAAAGAAAGAAAAGGAAATGAACAGATTTTATTGTCATCATTGTATACACTGTATTGTTGGATGTGATTTGACATGATATATGGTAAGATGGTTTAATTATATTGCAGATGTGTTTATGCAATAACAATGTTTTTCTTACCGCTACTGATGCATTTTGAAATGGACTGACAGACAACATGATTATTTAATATCTAATTTCGTGTGATTGATGTGACTGCATAATATAGTCTATGTGATTGATTTGATGACTTATTTTAACAGGTGATTTACTTGAAATGGTATGGTAAATGTAATGCTTTAAAAGTTATTAATGTATTCGGCAATAGAGTTCTTCAGCGGAAGCGGAAGCATGTAGTAGATTGTAGTCTTTCATGTTAGCATTTAAGGACGTCCTGGTTCCTATCGGCTTCCGGCCTCCATTGGGAATGAATAGGGGTAAATTTCAAATAAGCTCCGAGTGCAAGCACGCGCTTAGCGAACCCCCGCAAACTGTCGAGGGTGTTAAAAATAGGCTGTAGGTATGACATGGTTGATCATTTTGTGTCAAACTTCGACATAAATACGATGTTGCGTCCATATGCTAAACCCGGAAGCTTTTGGCGACTACAGAAACGGCGCCAGTATCTAACGACATGTACGTGCGGAAGGTTGTACCCATGGCAACCAAAGGAAAGTATGTAGTTCGGAAGTTTTAATGATCAGAAAGGGGTTAGCAATATTGAATTATAATCGTCATGATTTAACATGTGAATACACCAACATGATGATACGATCCGTTCCACTAATGAGAAAGGGATGCGGGGACACGCTAATGTTCGTTGTTGCCGTGCAACTTATATTTTTGCCAAACCTGAATCTCTATGGCGTTTTGCAATGTAAAAAATCGCCAGGGAACCGGTAGTCCAAACGCCGCATACAAGTTGACGTCAACGCTGAAGAGCTCTATAGAACTACAGCTGTGAATTGAAATGGTACACTGTACATTAATTCTATATTTGCTAATTGTTTGCTGAATGTAAGGATTGACCTCTTGTGTTGATATAACTAAGTTCTTGCTTTAAAAGAAGGGGGATGTAACATATGCATGTTTACGTAGTGCCCCCACCACGTCAATGCAATGTATGTGCCTTACATATTGAGTGCGCCCCTGGCGGCCCGGGGTATTATACCAGTTAATAAATCAGTTAGATTCAGATCAGTGATCGTTCCGTTTGATGTTTGTTTATTTGGACACTTATATGTCAATAGACACAACAAGAACATTACAGCAAGGAGGTTGTCTTAAGAGCTCAAGATCACCATTTAAATGCGCCGCCTTTATCAAAAAAAATCTAATCTGGGGGAGACCCCAATATCACACCCCCCAAAACCGCGCCTGGATTGAAGTTGTGTTTTACATGCAATAGGCCTAGGGTGGCCATCGGTCCGTTTTTACGACCTGTTCACGACGTCCGTGTGTCCCTCTCTTTGTCTTTCCTTTCCTCCTAGCCTTTTGCTTATTGCCTCGAGATGCGAGGCAACGTTATTAACGCAAACTAGACCTTGACAGTCGGTCGCGTTTCCGATATCTGCGGCCGCCATGTTACTCCAGATATAACCCTAGATTTCGCCCAGCGAATTAACCACAGACCTGTCTGTGGAATTAACTGTATTGCTGTCGCCTTATGTCGGGGAAATCTCCGTGCAATAGCCCTATATGAAGGTCATTAACTGACTGTATGAAAGTTAAATAAGGTAACTAGGCCTACTATAATTGTCTACAGTCTGTTTCCTATTTTTTCCTGCACTGGTGGCAACGCATAGCCTAGTGCAACTAAGTTTGTCCGCTAAATGCCTTTACAACGATACGAGGGTTCTCACAACTTTACAAACAGGTCAAAGAAACGTCTTTCTGCACGGGCGCTGTCTGTATTTTGAGCTCCATCCAGCGTCTGCATGAAAAAAAAAAGGTTGACAGAAGCGGTTTGCCTCCCTTAAAACACCGCTGATAAACAGACTTTTGACCAACTTTGAGTAAAGTAGCCTAAATCAAATTAATTGTTGGCTATTAGGCATACGAATGCATGACCCAAAATACATTTAATAAAAAAAAAATATGGAATAGCCTACACAGACAACAACGGAAGGATTTGTCTATCGTAACCTGCCGTCTCTGATACAATATTAAGTTAGTGGTACTGATGACTCCTTTATCGGAGTGAGGTAATGAAATGCGAAAATCCTTCCCCCCAACAATATTGTTTTACAAGTAAAACTGCTGTTGGCAGCTGAGGTAAGATGGCAGCGCTGTTCCCTGATTTCTGCCTACAGATTAGAATGCCAACTTCAGTGTTTTCTCCACGGAGGCGGGGATTCGGCAAGTCGAAGCAATGGGTGCGCGCGAGGACGCTAGGTTAGAAAGTTAAGGGGCGGGGTTGTCCGGTCGAAGTCCGGACAGATGGTAACCCTAAATAGGCCTACCACCGCGAGACTGGTCGTCTTAAAATGTCTACAGTACTAAATCACACAC
>NC_085876.1:23802306-23814806 GCF_034702125.1 Engraulis encrasicolus | reverse complement strand
TGTGTGTGTGTGTGTGTGTGCTTGTGTGTGTGTGCGAGTGTCTGTGTGTGCGCGCGTCTGTGTGTGTGCGTGTGTGTGTATCCGCCAATCTGTTATCAATTTCACCAGCTCCCCCCTGGTTCACCCTCCGCCTCAGGTCCCCATGGTGATGCAAACGACAACAAAGGCGAAAGTGGAAGGGGAGCTTTAGAAGCTGGAGACTCGATGACAGCATCATCAGGAGGAGAACACAGCCCCCCCCAACACCACCACCACCCAAAATCGCAACACACACACACCCCCCACCCACTCACCCCAACCCCAACTCTCTCTTCTTTCAAAGTGAAGTGAAAGTGAAAGTGAAAGCCCATTGGGAAACTCCAACTCCCATTGTCATTGTGACACAGCACTCCACAGCACACAAGTGAACACTGCACACTGCACACAACGAAATTGCATTTATGCCTCACCCGTGCAAGGGGGCAGCCCTCAGTGGCGCCCCATGGGGAGCAGTGCGGTGGGACGGTACCATGCTCAGGGTACCTCAGTCATGGAGGAGGATGGGGGAGAGCACTGGTTGATTACTCCCCCCACCAACCTGGCGGGTCGGGAGTCGAACCAGCAACCTCTGGGATGCAAGTCTGACGCCCTAACCGCTCACCCATGACTGCTTTCAGACAGGCCGCCTGCAGGAATCAATGGAAACACACACACCACACCAAAATACAGACCTACCTACTCACACATGTGCGCACATACACACACACACACACACACACCAAGAAACGCACACCACACCACACCACACCACACCACACCACAACACAAGACAAACCCCAACCCACGATGGAGCGATATTTGGGCTTTGCATGTCTCAGCCTCAAGTCAACGGAATATATTTAGTGAAAGGTTTTGACTGTTCTGACAAAAAAGACAGAGAGAAAGGGGATGACAGGGAGAGGGAGATGGAACGAGAGAGAGAGAGAGAGAGAGAGAGAGAGAGAGAGAGAGAGAGAGAGAGAGAGAGAGAGAGAGAGAGAGAGAGAGAGAGAGAGAGAGAGAGAGAGAAAGGAAGGAAGAGGGGGAGGGAGAGGGGGATAGAGAGAAAGGGAAAGGGAGGGAGGTAGAGGGAGAGTCAGGGACAGACCTCTAGGACTAGATGAATAAAAGTCTTTTTGTCAGGCAGAATTCCCTTCAGCTGATTTCAACCTGAACAGAACTGTCTAACTCCTCACACAGGCCATACTCTTAGTCAAAACACAAATGCACCAAAAAAAGTTGTACTGTGCACACAGTGCCTCGTGTTTGGACCCTGTGCATAGCTGGATTGACCATAAGGCAAACATACAGAGCATTTGGACTGCTGATGATTTTGTCCTGGTCCTCATCTCAATGTAGTGGTATCGATCCTCATGCCGCTACAGCAGATCTCTCTGAGTCAGATTTAATTATTCATTTTGCTTATTGTGGTCAAAATACTGTAGATCAGTGGTTCTCAACTGGAACAGTCTTGGGACCCACCATTTTCCACTCTCATTCTGTCGCGACCCAATTTTTTTAGCGACACTCAATGACTGGTTCGACTCAATGACACAATGACTGGTTGCATGCTACTATCTCTTGTAAATTGTTGCAGGAAAAGTTGGATGTTTTTTGGGTTTTTTTAGCGAATCAATGAATTACGATTTTTTTTACACCACGGCTCCGCAACCCACCCATGACCCTCCACGACCCACTTTTGGGTCACGACCCACCAGTTGAGAAACACTGCTCTAGATGGTCGCAATATATGACTAAAAACATTATCACAGGCTTCAATGTCTCTCTCAATGCCTGGCGGACCAGTCTTGGCTGTAATGCCCGGCCTGATTTTTTGTCCCAGCCCAGCCCTGTCCCTGTGTAAGCACGGCCTCTTCTGAGAATCAGGTGTGAGCTCTTGAAAATAAATCATTTTTGTTTCTAGTGTGACCTTGTGTGCGTGACTTGTCCGACATGGGCGTTGGCTGGTTGGCTGTAGATTTTTGCAAGTGTGTGACCCCGGCTGCAGCTGGCGAGCTGGATTGGATGGCCTCTCTCTGTGTACTAAACAGTCGAACTAGAATAAACTCTTCTTTGGAAAGTGACCTGGGGTGCGTTTCTCGAAAGTGTAGTTGTTAGCCAGTTAGCAACCGCAGTTGTCAATGGGAAATTGCATGTAGTTAACAAGTAGTGAACATAGTTAGCCACTATGTTTCGCGAAATGCGCCGCTGGATTGGAAAACTGACTGATTGAACGACCTGTCCTCCACAAACAGCACTCCTATTCTTCTTTCTCTTCAACTCGTGTCTATCCCTTCCTCTTTCTCTCTTGCTCTATCATTCTCTATCTCTGTCGCTGTCTCTCTCTATACTATATCTCTGTGTCTATGTTCTATGTCTCTGTCTTTCCTTCTTTTTATCTCTCGTCTCTTGCTTGCTCTTTAGTCTCAGTGGCCCACATGAAACAGACTCAAATCCTGCAGGATTAGAAGAAAAATGCCAATAGAAATAAACGAGACAAAGAGCGTGCGCGCGCACACACACACACACACACACACACGCAAACACACACACACACTCACACTCACACACACACACAAACACACGCAAACGCACAGACACACTCACACACACACACAGACACACACACACACACACACACACACACACACACACACACACACACACACACACACACACACACACACACACACACACACACACACACACACACACACACACACACACACACACACACAGCAAGAGAGTCAGCACAGGCCTCTCTCCTGCTTTGCCAGAAACCTCTGCCCAACCTGTGACTCATTGTGTACCGCCTGCTCCTGGAAAATAATATACATCCTTTGTTTTGTTATTTCCTGGCATGCTTTCCTACCTCTCTTGTTCTCTCTGTTCTCCTCCTCCCATCCCACCATTCTTTCTTTCTTTCTGTGTTTCTTTCTTTCTTTCTTTCTTTCTTTCTTTCTTTCTTTCTTTCTTTCTTTCTTTCTTTTCTCTGCCTCTCTCTCCCTCTCTCACATGCAGATGACAATTGTAGGAGATGAAAATGAGGTGGAATTTGATGACAAAGCGGTTGCGACAGCATTGATTCTAATGACTTTGATGACTCCACGACCATCTTGAAAGTGCTGGCCTCCAAGATTTGGTAAATATCTGTCCTCCCACTGAAAAGTCATGCAAATAAAATACTTTGTGACGCTCATGAATGTGGCACTCATGAATGGGCTGGGCGAATCCTATAGTGATCAATGAAATATCTTTGAGTAATAAGTCGGGTCCCTACTCAGAGAACTGGGGTTAAAGTGGCATTGTTATAGTGCTGTACATGCATTCTCAGGTTGGAGACCAATAAACAGCAATTCCTAATTCCTAATTCCAACTTGATTCTAACCAAGGTGTAAAAGTTTATGTCCTCAAGATTTGAAACAGGGAATAGCTCGTGCAGCTTGGGCTCTTATCCACATGGACCAAAAGTTCTACGGCACAGAGATTCCTCTAAGTCTGTGTGACAGAGAGCATTAGGAGAGGATAGTCTCTTTTGTCGTTTAATGATGATATTGTAACAATACGATGCAGTTGGGAAAAAGAGGCTTAGATCTGAGCTGGTGACTGTAAAAATGTCTTTAAGCACTGATCTGGTCGCCAAGGGGCCTCTGAAGTCATAATGTGTCATGTTAACGTAACAAACATGAACGGTAACCAGGGAAGCTGACCTAGGGATGAGGAAAGCCCCAGAATTTGGCCATCGTTACATTGCATGAATCGAAGAGAGTGGGGGGGCTTTCAGGTGACTTTGTCCTGGGCCCAGACAAAGCTATCGGTGGCCCTGAAGGTAACAATTCAAATGAAAGGCTGGTTTAGATCCAAGACGATACCTTAAGGGGGCCAAACTGAGCTTGCACCTGATTGCTAGCAGACCCTCATTCATTGAGCCTACTTGTTTATGGTGATAAGATGGCGGACATGTGGGGAGACTCAACAGGATGTATTCCATTGATGATTACGTGGTGTCCATAAATCTACATTAAAAAAACGCTCCAGGTCTTGTGCAGTCTCCTATTTCTAGTCTGCGTTTTGTTTGAAGTAATGATCTGGAAAGGCATGGGGTTATTACAGCTGTGGAGCAGGTTCTGTTTTTAAGGTTTGCCTTCTGTCTGTCTTCTTTCTTATTCGTTGGAACTAAACTGAGGATGACCACGCGCGTGATTGATCAACAAGACCTGCAGTACACTTGGTCCTGCATGGCACGCAAAGGATGTTTTAGAGCACGTTTCAAAGCATCTGCAGGGGTGAGTGTTCATGAACATGGACGTGGTCTTCACTATAATCAGGACTGTGGATGGTGAAAGTCAAAAAAGAAGGAACATGTACCTCATGTGTGTTAGAATTGGGTTAAGCTACGCCCAATCTATGTTTGTACACAACTTCCAATAAAGGTGCACTGTATTGGATTGTGTTTTTTTGGGGGGTCTTTTAAGTCTTTATTGACGACAGGACAGTTTGAGAGTTGCACAGGAAGCGAATGGGGAGAGAGATGGGGAGGGTTGGCAAATGACCCGGGCCGGGAATCGAACCCGGGTTGGCCGCATGGCAGACGAGTGCCCTGGCGGTTGGCCACGGCAGGGCCTCACTGTGTAGGATTGTGGACCGAGAACCGGGCCCAACTTTAGGGGTAGGGCAAGTTTTCCATGGTGACGGTGGTTGTATACTACATTTTCAAGTTGGAAAATCAAATCTTCTGATTAATCAGGAATCACGCAGGAGCTTTTCTGAAGGGCCATTTAGTCTACACATGATTTCAGAACTTCAGATCAGTGTTAATAAGTATGGACAATGGTCCTCCTGTCTTTCAAGTGCAATCTACTCCCTACTATCTGTCAAAATATAAGTGATTTTAATGAGGTACCTTCTGCTGCTGCCCCCCGTGTTCAGCAAAGTGCACTTGGTCCTGTGCACAGAGCAGATTTGAAGGCAACATTTCAAAGCAGCGGTTTTAATAAACATGGACAATAGTCCTTCTGCAGTCTTGAAGATGCAATCTTTCTACTTTCAACTCTGGCCTTGTTAACATGCAGATTTTTAAATATATTTTTTAATCTGTTTGCATATTTTTAGCCCATTTACATGATACATTTTTTTACAAGTTTTTTTTGTTTTGTTTTTTTGAAAACTACAGTTTTAAAAGTATCTAGAACTACTATATCCATAATAAAAAGGATGTCTGTAAAAAGATGCCAACTGATTTTATTGGGGTTGTGTTACCTTCTGCTGCTGACTCCAGTGCGACTGTGTGTGGAGGCTTTTTCTCCTCTCCTCAAAGGAACAGCTTTGCTGAGCTTGGGGCAAGTGCTGCTAAAGATACCCACCATTTACCCTGGTGACATCTGTGATGACAGGCCAGCACAGATTTGATTCCTCTTTTTATTTTCTTTCTCTTTCTCTTTCTCTTTCTCCCCTTCCTCTCTCTCTCTCTCTCTGTCTCTCTCTCTCTCTCTCTCTCTCTCTCTCTCTCTCTCTCTCTCTCTCTCTCTCTCTCTCTCTCTCTCTCTCTCTCTCTCTCTCTCTCTCTCTCTCTCTCTCTCTCTCTCTTCACCTTCCTGCATCCTGTCTTACCTGTCTCCTTATCCTTGAGAGATTGGAGCACAGAAAATGTTGCAGTGTTAATCCAACACAGACTGTCAATGCTGCTCTCTCTGTTGAATCAACAGTGCAAAAAAAATATTGTGTACTAGAGTTATGTGTTCTTTCACTGGACATGAAATTCTTTTCACAGGTGCGCTGGTCTGGCCAAAGGTTTAGGATTGCTGTGAAATCAGAGCGAGCGTAATTAGTCCGTTTATCAAATCTGTCCATCCTGTCATAAGATATCTCCCCCCCAACTCTTCTCGTTTTGCTTTCACCACCCTTGTTTTGAATGTCTGATTTCAAGGAAATAGTAGAATTTCTTTCCAAGTCACATTTCAGGTATGTACATGTATTCAACTAGATCAAACCGCGCTCTTGATTAAAAGGTGCCAAACATAAACAAAAACTGTGTAAAATAAAAAGAAAAATGTCTGCACACTTAAATCCTCTTTGTGTTCTTTTTTTATTAAGCCAAGCTTTCGGTCTACTGACCTTCCTCAGGGCAGGTATAGTGTAAAAACAGCATTCCTTTGATATCCACAGCAAGTATGAGAAATATTCACTAACAAAAAAATGATGTAGGATAACGTTCACGGCATTGAAAACCCACCTCATTTGAGACCACCCGTTTTCATTAGTAAGAAGCATCATTTGCAGTATGACGCAGTGGGAGAACTTAATCGGGCAGTGAAATCGGAGACTTTGATCAGCTCTGCTCTGCCTGTCTCTGGGAAGTGCACGGCATGACTGGGAAAACAAGACTGGTGGGGATGACAGCCATGCACGCACCATTCCTCAGGTCAAGGGATCCATGAACACACACGCACGCACACACACACACACACACACACACACACACACACACACACACACACACACGCACGCACACACACACACGCGCGCGCGCACGCACGTGCACACACAATCACGCACACGCACATGCACACGCACACACACATGCATACGCACACACACACACACACACTCTGCAGTGCACCACTCTTCCTCTAATCAGAGCATGACGAATGAGGCATAAACCTGAATCTCCTCCCTTTGGAGAGGGAGGGGGGGGGGGAGATGGGATGGGATGGAGAGAAATGGGATGAAGAGAGAGGGAGAGAAAGAGAGATGCGAGAGAGAGAGAGAGAGTGAGAGAGAGAGATGGTTGGGAGAGAGAGAGAGAGATGCGAGAGAGAGAGAGAGAGTGAGAGAGAGAGATGGTTGGGAGAGAGAGAGAGAGAGAGAGAGAGCGAGAGAGATATGCGTAACATGAAATAGCAACGTCTGGTCTGGAGTTGAGTTGGAAAGGAACGAGCATGAAGGAGCGCTGATGCTTTGAGTGGCCACATTAAAGCAGGGCCAGCCCGTAGGTATCCGCGTCATCAGAGACCACAAACTTAAGTGTCATTAAGAGTCAGCGAAAATACAGCGCAGAGGAAATGCTGAGAGCCGAGCCCCTAATCTCTCTCTCTGTCTCTCTCTCTCTTACACACACACACACACACACACACACACACACACACACACACACACACACACACACACACACACACACACACACACACACACACACACACACACACACACAGACACACACACACACACACACACACACACACAGACACAAACACACACACACACACACACACACACTGCTGGCAGCAGGCTGACCCGAACCAGCCTTAGACAGACTCATACCAACAAATCCACACTTTCTGCCTCTATTTTTCTCTATCACACATACACATGCAGAGACAGAGAGGGAGAGAGAGAGAGAGAGAGAGAGAGAGAGAGAGAGAGAGAGAGAGAGAGAGAGAGAGAGAGAGAGAGAGGGATAGGCTTTCCGCTAATCAAATGCTAGATTGCAAATGCAACCATACCCATCCTCACTCTCTCCTGCATCCCCCCCATAGCCTGATCAAACGAGTGGGGGGTTATGGGTGATATGCTGGGAGCAGTGTGATAGGCTATACTATGTGGGGTAGTTGATGATTAGGCTGGCAGGGGTTGTTTGCAGGGTGGTTTCATTTCAAGGTCATTGCCGGTGTGTTGGGAGGGGAGGGGGGAATACTTCTTACCAACTTCTGGTACCTCTGGGGGGAGGGGAGCATATCAGTTTTTCCACATCTGTGACTGAGACTGAGACTGAGACTGAGATCTGTTCTGTTTTGCTCCATGCTGTGTGTGTATCTGTCTGACTATGTGTGTGGGGGCGTGTTTGTGCATGCTGTGTGTGTGTGTGTGTCTGCCTGACTACCTGTGTGTGTGTGTTCATGCCTGTGTGTGTGTGTGTGTGTGTGTTTGTGTGTGTGTGTGTGTGGTGTGTGTGTGTGTGTGTGTGTGTGTGTGTGTGTGTGTGTGTGTGTGTGTGTGTGTGTGTGTGTGTGTGTGTGTGTGTGTGCTTGCGTGCGTGCATTGGTGTGTATGTGTGTGTTCATGTGTCTGACTTTGCAGCCTGATTGAAAATGCATCCCAGGCCAGCGCTTGACCTGCTCTAAGGTATAGGGGGAGATGGAGGGGGGAGGGAGGTAGGGAGGTAGAGAGAGGTGACGGGAGGAGGATGTAGAAAGGAGGGAGCAACACAGTGGGCACCTCCTACCTCTTAAAACTCCTTGATGAAGGAAAGAGGAAGGAGGTGCAAGGTTCTCTCCTCCTTCTCACTCCTCTTTCCATCATCGAGGGGGCTAAGGAGGCGGCAATGTTCTCCCTTCTCCTCCTCTTCTTCTTCTTGCTCTTCCTCTTCATCTGCTGCCTTGAGTAAGGAGAGAGAAGGAAGGGAGAGAAGAAGGAGGAGAGGGGGAGAACATTTCCTATCCCTTAGCCACCTTGATTAAGAGTCCAGATTAGGTTGCTGATTACAGAGATGGCCATAGATCCACCATGACCTCTGTATGTGTGTGTGTGTGTGTGTGTGTGTGTGTGAACACTATTCAACAAATCCACCGTAACCCCTTTTCACCATCTGACCTATTCCACCATGAGCTCACCGCCGACCTTTCTTGTTCTCATGAGGGATTCTTGATACACTATAGAGTAGTGGTTCTCAACACGGCGCCAAGACACCCCTGGCGATCCACGCCATGGCACGTTCCCAGGGGGTCCGTAGAAAGGTTTGTTCTAATGCAATACAAAAACAATATTACATCACAACAGCATTAGTGACACAGTTGTCCCACATGTAACAAAAGCATGAAGCTTTAAAACCGCTTTTGCATTTACATAAATTGTTTAAAGCAATTCTGGTAACTGTTATCGGTGGTGCAATTGTAAAGGGGCTACGGGCTTAGTCCACAACAAGGAAGGACATTCTGCCCAAAACATCATATAAAAAGAAAGAGAAACAGAAGTCTGGTGTTGCGACTGTTATGAATGGGTCCTTGAAAAAAATCTGCCCCAATAGAGATCCCCAGCCCAAAAAACTTACCAAAAAGTACCAATTCAGACTCAAGCGTGATTTTACATTGACATTGCGGCTAGTCAGTGGGACAGCAGCACACAAGCTGGTCAGGAATTCTTGGTGTGGTCCTTCATACTTTGCCTTTGTTGTAGGCGTACCCTAAAACACATGACATAATCTGAATTGTGAATGGTCAAGGGACAGGGAGTTATTAATCAAGACACCAACCCCTTCAAGTCTGCACACTGTATCATTCCTGGAGTTCGCCATGGGACTGGACCCATTGACATATTCAAAGTATGAATGCTCGCAGGAATTTACAAAAACTGTTACGAATCAAGGCAAAAACTAAAGTTTACACATTCGTGTTGCATTCGTGAATGAAATCCCTGATGGGACTACCGTACGGGACTATGGAGTCGTTGACGACCCTAAATAGCTTGTTTGACCCAAGAGGAAGTCACGCTTGACCTCCGGCTGTCCACAAATACCCGGGGTGCTCCCCGAGGCCTTGTCCCCGTGTCCAGCAAAGCCATGACCACTCTGACCTCCCTCACACCACACACTGACCAACTGAACTGGACAACCGCGGAGAGTAGTGTGTGTGTAATCTCTCTCAGATGTGTGGTAGGCTATGGAAACAGAAACAGAGAGAGAGAGAGAGAGAGAGAGAGAGAGAGAGAGAGAGAGAGAGAGAGAGAGAGAGATGTAGATAGACAAAGACTGAGACATAGACAGAAACAAAGAAAGATACAGAATTCTTGACAAAGTCAAAACAACATTGTACTCATCTGATGAATGTCCTATATTGAATATTCTCAATATCACACTAAAATCATGATTACAGGCAAAATTAGAAGGAGTGATAGATTTTTAAGCATATATAAAACAAAAATAGAAGCGTGTGGTTTTTCTCGTTAGCATTTAATGTCATGATGGCTTCTGAGGTCTGAAGCTCTATGGGGTTTTGGGGGCCTCATCTCAAATGTGTGTGGGAGAGCATGAGAATTCTTAACCCCCAGTTCTGAGTGTAGGGATGACAGGTTTGGTCATTTCAAACAACAAAATGTCAAGAAAACAAAATAAATACGATGTTGCTACCAACATGCTATCGGGGGAAAGCTGGTGGACTACACGAACAAAGTTTGTTCTCAATGTCGCTGACCTTACCCATGGTACCCCATGGTAACCAGAAAGTTTGCTAGGTGGCTAGTCCTTGCGGCAGGAACCCGTTTTAGCTCACGCAAGATGATCAATGTAGTTCTCAAATTTCCGCGATTAGCCCAGGGATTAGTTGATTATCGTTTTATCATACACACCCATGTGGTTGTGCGGTGTCTTTTATTGATAGTGAAGAGATGCAGTGACATGCGGATGCCAGTGGGCAATGTCCGTCTTGTGTTTTGTCCAATGTTTTGCCCATGTTATCCATCATAGGGATTCTTCCTTAAAAACCGGATGCTGTTAGAAGTCCACCGCATACAAATTGACATCACCCACTTGCGAGTTCTATAATCACAAACGGACATACAGCACATGCTTTCAAATCATCTACAGCTACAGCATCTGGAAGCCTGTGTGAGATTTATGAAGGGCCACATAGGGACCGTTAGTGTCTAATAGGTCATTCAGAAGTGATAAGGACAGGGAGATGGATGGATGATAAGAAAGAAAGTGAGAACGAAAGAAAGAAAAAAAAGAAATAATCTTCAAAGACAGAGAAGATACAAAAAAAATTGCCTTGCAAGCATCTATAAATGTCATCTCTCCCTACGGGAGGTAGGCACTGGCATTTGGCGTCTCCCCTTGCCCAGGTCACGAAGCTACATAAAGATTAGTAATATCAGCATGCGAGAGGCAGGAGAAGAGAGGGAGAGACGGACAGACAGAGAGGGGGGGGTAGAGAGAGAGAAAGAGAGAGAGAGAGAGCGAGAGAGAGAGAGAGAGAGAGAGAGAGAGAGAGAGAGAGAGAGAGAGAGAGAGAGAGAGAGCTGCCATGCAAAGCTAGCGAGCCCTAGGCTATTTGTGTTAGATATTGAGTTAAGAATAACCTACATAGCCTTTGCATACCAAGGGGAGGGAAAAAAGCGCTTTTTTGATGTGGGGCCCCTCTAGGAAGAAAAATAAACATTAAGCATTATAAAGGAAAGGCAGGGTAGATTCAAAAAGATATGTGCATAATTAGATTCATTTAGGCCCTTTTTTCTGAACAGTGATTTTATTAAATTATCGAGGGTTTCAATAATATTTTTTTTCAATCTGCGTCCCCATTCTTGCTGGGACTTGAAAAAGAAAGGGGTCCTTTTTCTGATGGTCGGAGGGCTTTCAGACCAATATTTGTTTATGTTACCGTCAATCTGAAAGGGCACCAAGACATTCTTTAAGATGTGTTAGGGTAGATTATGCTGGCGTGTCTAATGCATTTTGCCCTATTCAGCTTCTCACCAGACAGAGGAAACATTCAGATAGATAGATAGATAGATAGATAGATAGATATATAGTCCCTATGCACCGAGAGGGAATTATTTTCATGTAATTATTTAGTCTTTACACATTTATTAATGACACCCATAACCCTTGCTCTCGTTATCTTGACCTGGGTGCGAAACATGTTCAAGAAAACGCAAAGACTTTATTTATTCATGGACTCTGATGAAGATGATCTAACCATCGAAGCGTTAGTCATGTTGTGCACTTGAATAACAATACAAAAAAGAAAAAGAATTACATCTGTGCTGCTCCGGTGTTGTCTCTCCAGTGAATGTCAAAACATTGTGTTCAAGAAAAAAAGGGCGCAACCTAAGCGACTTTGTGGTGCATCTGGCTATTTGTACTGTGAACAAGGGCATGTGTGGGCACGTTTTCTAGGGATCAGCATGTCGTGCTGTGACGTCATACATAACGTCATGACGTCATCTAGCGACATCTAGTGACTTTTCAGCGAGTCAATAGCGAATTTGGCTGCCACGATATCCAAGGTAATGTCTGCATACCAGCAAAAAGGATGAACCACATCCAACAGGATTAACTGTGGATGCAAAAGGAAGCTGTCTGAAGTCTCTGAATGTTTGGGTGCTAACCCGGGCTGTATCAAAAAAACACAAAACCACAGATGTCCAAATCACAGTAGAATTAAATATGCACCTCTACTCTCCTGTTTCTACCACAACGGTCCATCAAGAGCTCCACAGGGTCAATACACACAGCCAGTCACCCAAACATCCCTTTCAGACAGCTTTCTCTTGTGCCCACAGTTAAGCCTGTTGGATGTGGTTTATCCTTCTTGGTGGTATGCAGGCATTACCTTGGCTACCGTGGCTCTTGATACATCACACATACACGCGCACTAAGAATTGTTCCTTTTTGAACTCTGATATGTCACCCATAATGTTGTGTGCATTGCAAAAATTCGAGGGTAAACTGTGCTCTTACCCTGCTAATTGAATCTTCACACTTCACCCTA
>NC_085876.1:23794806-23797306 GCF_034702125.1 Engraulis encrasicolus | reverse complement strand
CCGACCACTCAGGACTAGAAATGAAGGATGAAGAAAATCTGGTGCCACACGGATGTCTTGTGTCATATTTTACGCCATGTCGTATGGTATGTCGTTAGATAGTCTGTTACACTTGTGTATAAATTGTACTGACCGGATCTTTGACAACTGTTACATTTCGCTAATATGAGAGCTGTGAACTGTAAGTGTTTAAGCGTTTACAAATCACGAATCATAAATAACATTTTCGCGGATGAACACTTGCAAAAAAATCCAATGTAACACTAAAAAATAGTAACCTAAGTAAAAAAGTAAAAAAGTGTATAGCAGAAGAGCTACCCTCAGTAGCAACATCCCCGACAAAATGACGGAAATATAGACTTGATCCTATTTGTCAGCGCGGCCAAATTAGTCTCTGCGGCTGTGTATTCTGTTTTTATTATATGAAGCCACCGGGTGAGGTCATCCCATCCACACTGGTGTTGTGACTGCAGGCAGACTGCTTGCTGGTGATGTGCAAAGAATCTCTAGTGTGTGTGTGTGTGTGTGCGTGCGTGCGTGCGTGTGTGTGTGTGTTTGTGTGTGTGTATGTGTGTGTGTACATGTTCTGCGTATGTGTGTATGTTCTGTGTGTGTGTGTGTTTCCCTGTACCTATGTGCTCTCTCTCAGTGTGTGTGTGTGTGTGTGTGTGTGTGTGTGTGTGTGTGTGTGTGTGTGTGTGTGTGTGTGTGTGTGTGTGTGTGTGTGTGTGCGTGCGTGCGGGCGTGTGTGTCTGTGTTCTGTATAATCACAATTTGTCTAAAGCTGCAGAACAGCACCATAAAACACACACACAGTAACTTCCTGTGCGTTCCTCTCGCGGCCAGCCTCACAAAGCCACATTTTATGTAGCGCTCAACGCAAATTTATTATTTTATACACCAAGGACGTCGTTGGCCAGTGAGAGTGAGCTCACAGCAGTGGTATGCACTTTCTTTCTGTTGTTTAGTCTTTTCTCCCTTTCCTCCTTTTCTGGATTACGCTGGAGGCATGGGCCCTCACACTTTGAATGTGGTCATAACAACAACAATTTGTTATTTTGATTTTTGGGAACACTGATGATGGGCTAGACCCGAAACGTTTCTTACCCACTTGTTTTGGCTTCTCTTTATTTTCGACTTTTAATTTCACTGAACAGCATCAAGCTCCTGTGTGCGACTCCTTTTTCTTCACACTGCATCATTGTTTTGGAATGAAGCACAGAGAGAAACTTCCCAAGTAAGACAAAGGTGCAGACGCCATCTCTACCTTTACATAACAACAACAACAAATGTGATTTGCTGTTATGCTGAAAGAGCTGCCAGACTTGGCTGCACCAGTTGTTTGCACTGACAGTAAAAATGTGAAAGTTCCTCAGATAATCCTCAGCTGGTTCGTGGAAAACTCAAACATTCTCTTAGGAACCCCTTACAGTTCCCTGAAGATGCTGAATGTTTTTTTAAGCACCCCAAGGTTCCTTAGTGCGCATTCAGTGTTGACAGAGAACACGTACCCGATCTTGAACTGGCAGGCGTGTTCACGTCACAATTCTGAACGTGCAGGAACCGGAAAGCAGGTTCGCGACACGGACCGTGACGACAACATGGGCGTCAGCAGGTTCAGCCAGGTAATAAATGGCCACATACGTAAAAGTTCAGAGCCCGGTATGAGCGTGGGAGGTTCGCAGGTGAGCACTTTAGTTCCAAATGCAACTGGTGTGGGGACGGACACGCGTACCGTTCTGGTCAACTTGAAAGCAGTATTAGAGAACCCTTATGAGAACCCTCTTCCATAGTGCCAATCGTAGGATTCCTCTAAATAACCTTTATGGGTTCTTCTCTTTACCATCGTGGAGGAACCTTTGAATGTTCTCTCAGGAACCTTTAGGGGGTCTTCCAAGCAGATATTGTAAATCTTCATCAGAGAACCTTTAGGGGTTCCCCCAAAATGGCAACTGAGTGTTCTTTGTGGAACCCTATAATTTCTACAGTTCTGTAATGCCCTTCTACAGGGGGTCAGGCAAGAGTAGTGCACATACACTATTTGGCTATAAACTCCTGTATTCCATTCTACTCTTCTGTTCTAGCTAGGAGGCTTAGAGCCTTTTTAAGACCCGATACTTCAGTTTGTGATACAAGCGCCAAAATCGGTACAGATACTCCTTAGACATTACTATTTCCAAAAAGTATGCGGGCCACTTCAATTTCAAGATGGCTGCCCATTTTCCAAGATGGCCACCATACAGATATGAATTAGCAACTGAAACAACTGTTCAAATGGTCATACAAACACCGAAATCCTCATAGATACTCCTTAGACACACAACTGTTGAAAAGGCAAGCAGGCCACTTGAAATCCAAGATGGCCGCTCATTTTCCTAGGTGGCCACCATACATATATGTAAGGTGACTGAAACATTTGATAAAATAGTGATACAAGCATCAAACTTGGTACAAATACTCCATGACATGACAAAAAGATGTCGGTCAATTGAAATACAAG
>NC_085876.1:23779806-23789806 GCF_034702125.1 Engraulis encrasicolus | reverse complement strand
AGGCTACAATGTGTTGAGAGACTTGGGTCATTCCTTAAATGCCATTTCAAAAAGACCCAAATTCCCCAAATGCCACACTTATCAAACTGGCATCGGTTTCCCTTCGTTCGTGATCCACAAGGCAGTTCTCACACGATGAGAGGAGGGTCCAACACACGCACACACACACGCACACGCACACGCACACGCACGCACGCACGCACGCACGCACGCACGCACGCACTCACACACACACACACACACACACACACACACACAGAGGGAGGGCCAAAATCACTGAGCCTACAAAATGCCTAAATGCCTTGGTGTGTGTGTGTTTTTTTCTCTCTGAAGTGGTAAACATATATCTAAGTCAGGGGGCTGGGCACAATAGCACAGCCTCTGAGGCCTATAAGCCCTGACTTCAAAGGGTTAACCTGATCTGCGGGACTAGCCTAATGCACGGGGGGTTAACTTAATGTTCTTGCAATGTAACAGTGAGCGGTGAGAGGTTGTGGGAAAATGGCGGGGAGCGGTGCTGTGCCGGGCCTGGGCAGAGGGGTCAAGGAGGCCAACGGCAGATGGCCGGGATAGGGGCAAGAGGGGCAAGAGGGGCGAGAGAGCGAGACCGTGGACCTTTAAAACACACACACACACACACACACACACACACACACACACACACACACACACACACACTGGTTTCCATGGTTCATGGGGACTACGTTTTTAATCATCACTTCTGGGGACCACCCTTTCTAGAGGTTCTACAAGTCTGAAAAAAATCAGGTAAAGTATGCATTGGTCAGTAAGCCTAAACACACCTTCAAACCTTTGAAAAGGCAATGTAGTGTTTTCCCCATGCTTCATGGGGACTTCCGTAAAAACGAGTCAATGTGTTTACAGGGGACACTATTTGCATAAATTTACATACTTCACACAAATGTGTATTTTACTTGTGGGGACCTATCTTTTTTTTTTAAACAATTTTTTATTTTATTTTAATTCATTTTATGCCGACTTAAACAGGGCAGACAGACAGTATGCTCATATTTGCATATGGCTTTTTGCAATACAAACAATAGTGTCTCTTATCGTAGCATCTCTTGACATTTTTATTTTGGTGAGCACCAACTACTAGACGATCATTGGTTCGCTGATTTGTGCAGGGTTCTTCCTCTACACCAAGTTCAGGGCAGGGTTCTTCCTCTACAGAGGATTCAGATGCAACAGAGTGGGTGTCCAATCCAGGTGTTGTGGTGTCACATTCATAAGGCATATCTGAGCCAAGGTTTAGACGAGAATGAAGAAGTCTTTTTTTTCTTGGAGTGAGGTCAAAAGTAGAATCACTGTCAGTGTCCGGGTCAGAATCAGGAACATACTCGTCTTCATCTCCACTGACTGATGATGTGGTATCATACAGTTCTGTGTCTTCAGGAAATATGTCATTCTGAGATAAAAATAAAAAAAGTCACTTGGACATATTTTCTCTAAAATAAACTCTCCATTAAATCATGTACTTTATGAAAGATTGTGGAACATTTCCACAATGTTAATCCAGGCACTTAGTTGTGGACTTACCATAATGCTTTTTGTCCGTCATAGTCTTGGTACAATTTCTTCATTCTCATTATGGAAGTCCTCCAGACTCTGTAAAAATAAGCAACAACTTAAATCATTATACAGTATGAAATTAAACTGAAAAGTACAAAAAAGTAGTGTATGAAGCTAAATGAGACTCAAACATTCTTTAGAGAATGATAGTGAAATGTAGTGACAGACGTTTTTAAGCCACTACTTAGGGAAATGTCTATCTTCAATACAACAAGCTTCGTGGGGACTTTAATACACACCATGTTATCATCCTTCATGGGGACTAAGCATCTCTGGATGTTATTTAACACTAATAGTATCATAAGTACATAGTGGGGACATCGTAAATGTGTTGGATTACAGTGATATTTAGGCCAAAAGAAAATGCCCAGACAGGTTCAGATCAATCTTAAAAGAGCTTTTATCTTTTGCCTCATTGAGGCTTTAGATTTAACTGTTAGTAGATCTGTTCAACAATAAATTAACTGAACAATGACCCCATTTGCTTTATTTAGTGCGACTGTGGTCTGGAGGTAGAGCAGTCGTCCACCGATCGGAAGATCAGTGGTTTGATTCTCTGCTTCTCCATGTCGATGTGTCCTTGGGTTTGTAGCATTAGATTTAACTGTTAGTAGATCTGATCGACAAGTAAACTCAAGTAGATAAAAATACATGTTCAAGGATCTTTAAACTTTAGTACATGCCAAAAGACCAGACTTCAGAGGAAAGAAAACACCAAATTGTAATATTTCAGACTAATGAGTAAACCTGTGTTTGCTTTAACACATCTTCAATACAACAAGCTTCATGGGGACTTAAATACACACCATGTTATCATCCTTCACGGGGACTAAGCATCTCTGGATGTTATTTAACACTAATAGTATCATAAGTACATTGTGGGGACCAGTGATGGGGAAGTTACTTTTTAAAAGTAGTGTGTGCTCGTTACTCGTTACCTATTCAAAAAAGTAGTGCCTTACTTTACTTAGTTACCCCTTGTGGAAAGTAACTTTATGCGTTACTCGTTACTTTTGCGTTACATTCGTCAATCGAGTTTAGGCAGAATCCCTACACACTTCTATCAAGGCAACTACTACAACACAATATGAAAAGGTAGCTTTTACCAACAGAATTATCAACTCTGATGGCGCAAACGAAATCGCCACCATCAACAATCATCCTATAAACAAAACGGCTGAGAATGAAATCGCCATCATCAACCTTGCCATTCCGATTAAATTGAGACTGCTGCCAAAGAATATGAAGCCTAATTGCTGCTGCGTTGTCATTTGCCAACATCCTTCTTCCTGAAACGTCACGTTGTCCCAGCGAAACGGCTGAGCTATTGGCACGCCATAATGTAGAGATAAATTGTTGCATATTTTCATAACTCTGTCATGTCTAATTATAACTAAAACGCAGGCGTTAATTGATCCATTAACAGTCTGTGGCAAAAACCTACCGTCATCTCATGACGACACGCCGACTGGTGCCTGCATTCCTGCCTCCATTAAATGCAGTGTAGCTATCAGCTGCCTGTTAACAATCAGCGTTTCGTCCTGACTGCCTCGTGCCTGCCCGCCTGAGATTCTAGAAAGGTTCTAAGTGCGCGCGAATTGTGTGTGTCTCCTCTCCACAGATTTTTTTTTTTTTGGAAGGGCAGCATAGAGGCTCCAGTATCAAGACTCAAGAGATACTGGAGCCTCTATGAGCTACAGATGGAGAGATTAATGCGGGGCTGAACCTAAGGTGTCACAGTCAAATCGCACCGATCGGAAAAGTAACGTTTTGCCATATTTAACAAAGAACGGCGTTACGTTACCTAATTTCCCAGTAGTAACGCGTTACACTACTATTTTACGAAAAAAGTAGTTACACTACTTTGTAACGCGTTACACCCAACACTGGTGGGGACATCGTAAATGTGTTGGATTACAGTGATATTTAGGCCAAAAGAAAATGTCCAGACGGGTTCAGATCCATCTTAAAAGACAATGAATTAACTGCACAATGACCCCATTTGCTTTATTTAGTTACTTAAACTAACTTAAGAGAGACTGTTGCAGTAATCAACAAGTGATGGAGGTGAATGTACCTGTTGAGGACTGTCTTGTGGACACGAAGCTGCTTCCATCTGTTTCTCAGACACGGCAAGAGGAAGTCTTTGTAGGATGAATATCCAGGGCACACAATATCATCTGCAATGATGTATAAAGAAAACAATGGAGAAATTAAGACCTTAATGTGCCCACCATATAAAACTCAAGTAGATAAAAATACATGTTCAAGGATCTTTAAACTTTAGTACATGCCAAAACACCAGACTTCAGATGAAATTTTTTTTTTAATATTTCAGACTAATGAGTAAACCTGTGTTTGCTTTAACACATCTTCAATACAACAAGCTTCATGGGGACTTTAATACACACCATGTTATCATCCATCACGGGGACTAAGCATCTCTGGATGTTATTTAACACTAATAGTATCTAACACTAGTAGTATCATAAGTACATTGTGGGGACATCGTAAATGTGTTGGATTACAGTGATATTCAGGCCAAAAGGAAATGTCCAGACAGGTTCAGATCCATCTTAAAAAAGCTTTTATCTTTTGCCTCATTGAGGCATTAGATTTAACTGTTAGTAGATCTGATCGACAATAAATTAACTGCACAATGACCCCATTTGCTTTATTTAGTTACTTAAAACTAACTTAAGAGAGGCTGTTGCAGTAATCAACAAGTGATAAAGGTGAATGTACCTGTTGAGGACTGTCCTGTGGACACGAAGCTGCTTCCATCTGTTTCTCAGACACGGCAAGAGGATGGGACGTCTTTGTAGGATGAATATCCAGGGCACACAATGTCATCTGCAATGATGTATAAAGAAAACAATGGAGAAATTAAGACCTTAATGTGCCCACCATATAAAACTCAAGTAGATAAAAATACATGTTCAAGGATCTTTAAACTTTAGTACATGCCAAAAGACCAGACTTCAGAGGAAAGAAAACACCAAATTGTAATATTTCAGACTAATGAGTAAACCTGTGATTCCTTTAACACATCTTCAATACAACAAGCTTCATGGGGACTTAAATACACACCATGTTATCATCCTTCACGGGGACTAAGCATCTCTGGATGTTATTTAACACTAATAGTATCAGAAGTACATTGTGGGGACATCGTAAATGTGTTGGATTACAGTGATATTTAGGCCAAAAGAAAATGTCCAGACGGGTTCAGATCCATCTTAAAAGAGCTTTTATCTTTTGCCTCATTGAGGCATTAGATTTAACTGTTAGTAGATCTGATCGAAAATAAATTAACTGCACAATGACCCCAATTGCTTTATTTAGTTACTTAAACTAACTTAAGAGAGGCAGTTGCAGTAATCAACAAGTGATAAAGGTGAATGTACCTGTTGAGGACTGTCCTGTGGACACGAAGCTGCTTCCATCTGTTTCTCAGACACGGCAAGAGGATGGGACGTCTTTGTAGGATGAATATCCAGGGCACACAATGTCATCTGCAATGATGTATAAAGAAAACAATGGAGAAATTAAGACCTTAATGTGCCCACCATATAAAACTCAAGTAGATAAAAATACATGTTCAAGGATCTTTAAACTTTAGTACATGCCAAAAGACCAGACTTCAGAGGAAAGAAAACACCAAATTGTAATATTTCAGACTAATGAGTAAACCTGTGTTTGCTTTAACACATCTTCAATACAACAAGCTTCATGGGGACTTTAATACACACCATGTTATCATCCTTCACGGGGACTAAGCATCTCTGGATGTTATTTAACACTAATAGTATCTAACACTAGTAGTATCATAAGTACATTGTGGGGACATCGTAAATGTGTTGGATTACAGTGATATTTAGGCCAAAAGAAAATGTCCAGACAGGTTCAGATCCATCTTAAAAGAGCTTTTATCTTTTGCCTCATTGAGGCATTAGATTTAACTGTTAGTAGATCTGATCGACAATAAATTAACTGCACAATGACCCCATTTGCTTTATTTAGTTACTTAAAACTAACTTAAGAGAGGCTGTTGCAGAAAACAACAAGTGATGAAGGTGAATGTACCTGTTGAGGACTGTCCTGTGGACACGAAGCTGCTTCCATCTGTTTCTCAGACACGGCAAGAGGATGGGACGTCTTTGTAGGATGAATATCCAGGGCACACAATATCATCTGCAGTGATGTATAAAGAAAACAATGGAGAAATTAAGACCTTAATGTGCCAAACATATAAAACTCAAGTAGATAAAAATACATGTTCAAGGATCTTTAAACTTTAGTACATGCCAAAACACCAGACTTCAGAGGAAATAAAACAGAAAGAAAATTGTAATATTTCAGACTAATGAGTAAACCTGTGTTTGCTTTAACACATCTTCAATACAACAAGCTTCATGGGGACTTTAATACACACCATGTTATCATCCTTCACGGGGACTAAGCATCTCTGGATGTTATTTAACACTAATAGTATCCAACACTAGTAGTATCATAAGTACATTGTGGGGACATCGTAAATGTGTTGGATTACAGTGATATTTAGGCCAAAAGAAAATGCCCAGACAGGTTCAGATCCATCTTAAAAGTGCTTTTATCTTTTGCCTCATTGAGGCATTAGATTTAACTGTTAGTAGATCTGATCGACAATAAATTAACTGCACAATGACCCCATTTGCTTTATTTAGTTACTTAAAACTAACTTGAGAGGCTGTTGCAGTAATCAACAAGTGATAAAAGGTGAATGTACCTGTTGATGACTGTCCTGTGGACACAAAGCTGCTTCCATCGGTTTCTCAGAAACGGCAAGAGGATGGGACGTCTTTGTAGGATGAATATCCAGGGCACACAATGTCATCTGCAATGATGTATAAAGAAAACAATGGAAAAATTAAGACCTTAATGTGCCCACCATATAAAACTCAAGTAGATAAAAATACATGTTCAAGGATCTTTAAACTTTAGTACATGCCAAAACACCAGACTTCGAAGGAAAGGAAGCACCAAATTGTAATATTTCAGACTAATGAGTAAACCTGTGTTTGGTTTAACACATCTTCAATACAACAAGCTTCATGGGGACTTTAATACACACCATGTTATCATCCTTCACGGGGACTAAGCATCTCTGGATGTTATTTAACACTAATAGTATCCAACACTAGTAGTATCATAAGTACATTGTGGGGACATCGTAAAAGTGTTGGATTACAGTGATATTTAGGCCAAAAGGAAATGTCCAGACAGGTTCAGATCCATCTTAAAAGAGCTTTTATCTTTTGCCTCATTGAGGCATTAGATTTAACTGTTAGTAGATCTGATCGACAATAAATTAACTGCACAATGACCCCATTTGCTTTATTTAGTTACTTAAAACTAACTTAAGAGAGGCTGTTGCAGTAATCAACAAGTGATAAAAGGTGAATGTACCTGTTGAGGACTGTCCTGTGGACACGAAGCTGCTTCCATCTGTTTCTCAGACACGGCAAGAGGATGGGACGTCTTTGTAGGATGAATATCCAGGGCACACAAGGTCATCTGCAATGATGTATAAAGAAAACAGTGCAAAAATTAAGACCTTAATGTGCCCGCCATATAAAACTCAAGTAGATAAAAATACTTGAGTCAAGGATCTTTAAACTTTAGTACATGCCAAAATACCAGACTTCAGAGGAAAGAAAATTGTAATATTTCAGACTAATGAGTAAACCTGTGTTTGCTTTAACACATCTTCAATACAACAAGCTTCATGGGGACTTTAATACACACCATGTTATCATCCTTCACGGGGACTAAGCATCTCTGGATGTTATTTAACACTAATAGTATCTAACACTAGTAGTATCATAAGTACATTGTGGGGACATCGTAAATGTGTTGGATTACAGTGATATTTAGGCCAAAAGAAAATGTCCAGACAGGTTCAGATCCATCTTAAAAGAGCTTTTATCTTTTGCCTCATTGAGGCATTAGATTTAACTGTTAGTAGATCTGATCGACAATAAATTAACTGCACAATGACCCCATTTGCTTTATTTAGTTACTTAAAACTAACTTAAGAGAGGCTGTTGCAGTAATCAACAAGTGATAAAGGTGAATGTACCTGTTGAGGACTGTCCTGTGGACACGAAGCTGCTTCCATCTGTTTCTCAGACACGGCAAGAGGATGGGACGTCTTTGTAGGATGAATATCCAGGGCACACAAGGTCATCTGCAATGATGTATAAAGAAAACAGTGCAAAAATTAAGACCTTAATGTGCCCACCATATAAAACTCAAGTAGATAAAAATACATGTTCAAGGATCTTTAAACTTTAGTACATGCCAAAAGACCTGACTTCAGAGGAAAGAGAACACCAAATTGTACTATTTCAGACTAATGAGTAAACCTGTGTTTGGTTTAACACATCTTCAATACAACAAGCTTCATGGGGACTTTAATACACACCATGTTATCATCCTTCACGGGGACTAAGCATCTCTGGATGTTATTTAACACTAATAGTATCCAACACTAGTAGTATCATAAGTACATTGTGGGGACATCGTAAAAGTGTTGGATTACAGTGATATTTAGGCCAAAAGAAAATGTCCAGACAGGTTCAGATCCATCTTAAAAGAGCTTTTATCTTTTGCCTCATTGAGGCATTAGATTTAACTGTTAGTAGATCTGATCGACAATAAATTAACTGCACAATGACCCCATTTGCTTTATTTAGTTACTTAAAACTAACTTAAGAGAGGCTGTTGCAGTAATCAACAAGTGATGAAGGTGAATGTACCTGTTGAGGACTGTCCTGTGGACACGAATCTGCTTCCATCTGTTTCTCAGACACGGCAAGAGGATGGGACGTCTTTGTAGGATGAATATCCAGGGCACACAATGTCATCTGCAATGATGTATAAAGAAAACAATGGAGAAATTAAGACCTTAATGTGCCCACCATATAACACTCAAGAAGATAAAAATACATGGTCAAGGATCTTTAAACTTTAGTACATGCCAAAATACCAGACTTCAGAGGAAAGAAAATTGTAATATTTCAGACTAATGAGTAAACCTGTGTTTGGTTTAACACATCTTCAATACAACAAGCTTCATGGGGACTTAAATACACACCATGTTATCATCCTTCACGGGGACTAAGCATCTCTGGATGTTATTTAACACTAATAGTATCATAAGTACATAGTGGGGACATCGTAAATGTGTTGGATTACAGTGATATTTAGGCCAAAAGAAAATGCCCAGACAGGTTCAGATCCATCTTAAAAGTGCTTTTATCTATTGCCTCATTGAGGCATTAGATTTAACTGTTAGTAGATCTAATTGACAATAAATTAACTGCACAATGACCCCATTTGCTTTACTTAGTTACTTAAACCTAAGAGAGGCTGTAAAATAAACATAGAGTGATGAAGGTGAATGTACCTGTTGAGGACTGTCCTGTGGACACATCTGCATTCGTCACGGGCAGTCATTGCCTCCGTAGTCGTAAGTTATTTCTTCACCTTCTTTTATGTCTTTTAGAGCAAAAAGACACAAGTATGGGCTTCCCTCCACCTCAATTTTTTTCATCCGGCAATTTGGATGTCTGTGTTCATCGTTCACTAGGCGGCCAAATGAACCGTCTTCTCTGGAGGTATCAATACTAAGAATGGACAAAGAGATGAGAGTAAAATAAAAACAATTTTACTTAAAAATAATGTTATTACATTATTAAATGGCAGACATCGATTGTGCAGTCAATTTTATTAATTTATACAAATTATATAAAGGTATGTACCAGAGATAAAGGTGCACTTTTACATCTTACCACCATGTTTTCCCTCTCCACTTGAAGAGAAAGAAAAATGCAGCACAGGAGGGGTGGTACACTTTCCTCCTCCTCTGCGCTTCAGCATCATCTATGAAATCACCCCTGTATTCAACCACAAAATCTCCTTTGCAGAATGAACCTAGTGCGAACAATCCACGTCCTGCAAGAAAAAAAAATAAAGGAAATTTTGATCAAAACAAGGAAGCAAATCATGTACTACAATGGATCATCACTGATGCTGGTTGCTATGAAAGGTTATTTGCCTAGCAACTGTTGCTATGAAAATGGGTACACCAAGTCTATGATCATACAGTATCTGTATACTACAGACTCCAAGCTTTCATATGGTATATAACAAGCTATGATAACCAACTGCAGAATAGCTGTAGAGTCCTTGGCAGTTTACTACTACATAGAACTGAAACGTATAGAGCATTCTGGGGTCATGTACAAAATGATGTAAAAAGTATAGTAGGAATGAGTTGTATTACTGTTACCACTCAAATTCTTATTCAGGACATCTTGAAGGTTAAAAAAAAGTAATGTGGCACTTTGGAAAAGCGGTCTGG
>NC_085876.1:23767306-23772306 GCF_034702125.1 Engraulis encrasicolus | reverse complement strand
AGAGAGAGAGAGAGAGAGAGAGAGAGAGAGAGAGAGAGAGAGAGAGAGAGAGGAGAGAGAGAGAGAGAGAGATAGAGAGAGAGAGAGAGAGAGAGAGAGAGAGAGGGAGAGAGAATGTTTTTTGGGTTTGTGATAGGAGAGAGAGAAAGAGAGAGAGATAGAGAGAGAGAGAGAGAGAGAGAGAGAGAGAGAGAGAGAGAGAGAGAGAGAGAGAGAGAGAGAGAGAGAGAGAGAGAGAGAGAGAGAGAGAGAGAGAGAGAGAGAGAGAGAGAGAGGGGAAGAGGTAGAGGGGGTGGGGGGGGCTGCACTAGTTGGAATGGCGGTTGGGGTTGGAGGAGGTTTAGGTCCGGGTGGGGTGGGGTAGCGTGGGGTAGCATGGCGTGGCGTAAAACGCTTTCTGTGACATTAAAATTGTGATGTATGTGGGGCGTATTTGTAAAGGGGAGCCGGGATAAGCCCCTGCCAGGGCCGCTTCACTCACTGAACTCACAGGAAATGAAACAGAGCTGGGAGACTCTAAAGTGCAGGATTACAGAGGAGAGTGGTGGAGGGAGAGAGAGAGAAAAAGAGAGAGAGAGAGAGAGAGAGAGAGAGAGAGAGAGGGTAAGGGGGCCCCATACAGCAATACAGCAGAAAAGAGGGAGAGAGGGAAAGAGAGAAAGATAGAACCGGGAAAGGAAAGGTGTTATGGAAGAAAATGAATGTGGATATGGGGATATTTTAGGGGTAGGAAAGGGGGAGCCTAAAAGAAGGAGGGAGGGGGGCATGGGCAGATAGAGGAAAAGAGGAAAAGAGGGAGGAGGGAGGGAGGGAAGGAGAGGGGGAACTTTACAATGAGACGGTGATGGAGTGAAAGTGATGTGGCCCAAGAGAGGGTAGATCAAAGCCCAGACCAAGCACCAGGACACTGAAACTGAAGGAGAGAGAGAGAGAGAGAGAGAGAGAGAGAGAGAGAGAGAGAGAGAGAGAGAGAGAGAGAGAGAGAGAGAGAGAGATAATGTGTGAGAGGAGCAGTAACAGACATGCAAAATAAAATAGCAAATAGAGAAAAAAAGACAAAGACAGAGATGACAGGCGGGAAAGAGAAAGAGAGAGAGAGAGAGAGAGAGAGAGAGAGAGAGAGAGAGAGAGAGAGAGAGAGAATTTGTGTGTGTGCGTGTGTGTGTGTAAAAGAGAGAGAGAGAGAGAATGTGTGTGTGTGTGTAAGAGAGAGAGAGAGAGAGAGAGAGAGAGAGAGAGAGAGAGAGAGAGAGAGCAAAATAACAAGAAAAACAGACAGGACAAGAGAGAAGACAAAGGGTGTCAAAAGAATAAAAAAATAAACAGAAAATGGGTGCGTAAAATTTAAAAGAAGGAGACCAAAAGATATAGAGGGGTTGAGAGAAAGAAGAAGATTGACAATGAGAAAGAGAATGAAAAAGAGAAAAAGAAAGAGTAGAAGTGAGCCCCCCTCCATTCCGCAGTCATGGTACTCTGCCACTGCCACCCCAACATAAACATCCTGCTGGGATTTAGCCACTTCCTGTCCTGTCCAGCCGTCAGTCGGGGCCCTTTAATGTGGCCCCTTTAGGAGCACCGCGGCCCCATAAAGACCCATTAGCGGGCCCTTTCACACGGCACCTAGTGCGCTACCTGGGGAGCAGGGGCCCCCTCGTTAACGCCCACTGCCCATTCACACGCCACCGGGGCCCAGGCCTGGGTATGGGTCCGGGTCGACTGACTAACTGACTTGTGGATCCATGTTTGTTTGCAGACTCAAAACTCAAAAGTAGCCAAGCAATGTAGCGATTTCTAGCTTTCTTGTCTTAAGTAACTCGACACTGCTGAATTGACACTGCGGACACAAACTAGTGGATGTTGGGACTTGCAATTGCTAGCTTTCTTGGGTCCATGTTTTTGGGGAACTGGAAACTTGAAAGTAACAAATTCTGCCTTTCAAGCTACAGGTGACTTGACAATGGGACAGGGTCAATTGACAAACTGACTTCTGGGTCCATGTTGTTTGGGGACTCAAAACTCAAAGGGAGCCTAAAAATATGGCAAAATCTAGCTTTCTTGCCTTGAGTAACTTGACACCAGGTAGCCTACTAGGTCTGCGTCAACTGACTTCTGGTTTCATGTTTTGTGGGGATTTGAAAAGTGTAGCAATTTCTCTTTTTCTTGTAAGACATAACTAGCCATTAGGGCCTGTACTGGGTCAGGGCCTTTGCAGACTGCCTCGAAAGTCAAGGGGAGCCTAAAAATGTTTCTTCCCATAAGTTACTAGTCATGTGTGCATTCACTTCTAAATCAGCCTGTATTTATGTTAAAAGACTTAAACCCTGACTGTTTTCTATTGCCAGTAAGTAAGTGAGAAAGTGACAGTAGAGAAAGATAGCACACATAGAAAACAAATAAACAATGTATCCGTATTATGCAACACTGTTTATTTATTTTCTAAGTACTGTGATGAAAGGGCTGGAAGAAGGAATGGTTCAAAGATGAGCCCCTAGAGGGGTTCAATCACACAATTATACCGTAAATGATTAGAACATTATCAAAAATTTGAGTTCTCATTATGAGGTCACAAACATTCAGAGGGATTTTTAACATTAAGTTCTATGGGAGCCGTAGAATGTTTGTGTAAAATTCTAGAAGGCTCGGAGAAAAGCTGAGCTTCAGATAGATCCTAAACCCTCTGAAAGGAAGGGAGCGGTAGGGAAGGTTAGAGCCTCAGCTTCAAAGGGCTCTTCAGCATAGGATTAGGTCAGCTAATAAACAAGAGCGAGCCCAAGGAAAACAGTGATAAGCTAACATTTACTTGGTTTATGGACCCGGCTATATTTGGCTGGAAAGTAAAACTATGTGAAAGGGGTTTTCTTTTTATTATTATTAATGCAGGGCCTCTAAGTCTCTGCTTACAAAGGCTTTGAGCATGCTATAGCTTATAGTGACCCATTATGCAGACATTTCAGTGGTGCTCAACCCACTAAATTGACCAATCAGAAGTCATCAACAGCATATGCGGGAAAAATGGTGAGAAAATAACACGGTTCAGCAAAATTGTCACCATTCCTGTCAAAAATTTGAACATATGAGGTACATGAACAGATTAACTTTATGAAATCAGCTCTATTCCTATGGCCAACTAGCAAGCTGCATAGGCGTTATAATCAATGCTTTGTGTCCCTCTCAAATCCCTCTCATTTTCATGATGATGATGATGATGATGATGATGATGATGATGAAGATTGTTGTTGTTGTTAATAATAATAGACAGTAGTATGTTGGTGGCAGGTGATATTACCTGGCTGAGGTGGACATGTTGCTGGTCCTGCTTCCGATATTATTGTCATTATTATGATTATGATTATTATTATTGCTGTTGTTGTTGTTGTTGATGATGTTATTGTTCTTGTTCAGCAGTGGCAGGTGTTGTGATATTACCTGGCTGAGGTGGACCTATTGCTGGTACTGCTTCTGATATAATTATAATTATTATGATGATGATTATTATTATTGATGTTGTTGTTGTTGTTGTTGCTGTTGTTGTTATTGTTGCTATTGTTATTGTTATTGTTCAACAGTGGCAGGTGTTGTGAGCGAGTTACCTGGCTGAGGTGCACCTGCTGCTGGTACTGCTTCTGCTTCTCCACAAAGTTCTGGTGCTGCTGCTGCAGGACCAGCTGGGCCAGCGTGCTCTGGGGCAGCGGCGCCGACTGGGTCCGGTTGAGGGGCCGGTGGTGGCGCGGCAGCTTGGCCCGGGAGCTGGGGGGAGTGGGACGCTCCTTCACGGCCAGCGGAGACAGCGGCAACACCGGCACGCTGCCAGCAACTAGAGGGAGGAGGGAGGAGGACACAAAAAGATAGACAGTACATTACAGTAGTGTTTCTCAACGGGGGCGGTACAGCCCCCCAGGGGGCGTTGGAGAGCCTTAGGGGGGCATTGAGAAGAATACAGTTGAGAGGGGGCGGTGCTTAGTTGTCATTTTTTTGATACTAAGGGGAGTGTTGGCAGGCTTATGATGAGGTCAAGAGGTCGTTGGGGGGCTTAGGATGAGGTCCAGGGGGCGTTTGTTCAAAAAAGGTTGAGAACCACTGCATTACAGTAAGGGTACACAGATGTTTATTTGTCTCTTGTTACCAGGGGTGTCATTCAGGGGGGGTAAAGTGTGACTGAGTCATCAGGGCGCCTTGTATATAGGGGGTCCACACACAGTCCGATTTCTGAAGATATGGCTGGGGGGGTCCATTGGCGCTGATTGTACATAGTAGGGCTCAAGATTTGCTGTACGCCCCTGCTTGTCACATGTATAAAAATATACTTTCAAAGTAGGATATGCATTGATATTTCAGTTCAGAAATGCCTGGAAATGTGTCTGGGGGAGTAAAGAGTGAAAGAGGGAGAAAGAGAGGAGTGATAGAGGGGAGATAGATGAGAGAGAGGAGGAGAGAGGGAGGAGAGATATATAGAATAGAGAGGAGAGCAGGGAAAGCTTTAGTGTAGATTGCGGCTCTACACAGGTGAGCTAGACACCAGTCACTCTACTTTCATACAGTCTGTGTGTGTAGCTAGTTTGTGTAATTACTTAGTATATGTGATGGAGAGCAATCAAAAGGGTTCTAGGGGGCGCTGTGGCTGTCATGCCAACAAGCCTGGCTCTTTGGTGTAGCAGCCAGGGCCCCAGGTTGGTACCCAAGAAGGTCCGGTGGGGCGACTCCACTCCCCTTCGCCACAGTGTGTCATTTCCAAATGCACAGGTGAGGTAACTCCCCTTGGCTACAGTGTATCATTTCCAAACGGACAGGTGAGGTAACTCCCCTTCGCCACAGTGTGTCATTTCCAAATGCACAGGTGAGGTAACTCCCCTTGGCTACAGTGTATCATTTCCAAACGGACAGGTGAGGTGACTAACTCACCAGGTGAGAGGATCTTCTGCTGCCGTATCTGGTCCTTGAGCAGCAGGTGCTGCAGCAGCGCCTGGTGGCTGTTGTTGACTTTGGTTTCCAGGGAGACGGGC
>NC_085876.1:23754806-23757306 GCF_034702125.1 Engraulis encrasicolus | reverse complement strand
TACCGGATCCTACGAAAGGGTTGAAACATATAGCCTACTCGCACACGTGGGCCCTTTTTATTGTGTTGGCTCAAACTATTTTTTAGACTCATTGGCTTACTGCCACACTGCCTGCAACGGCTGCTTCCAAAGGGCTTTCACTCCATGCAGCAACTGGGGTTGTGAAAGACTGACTGAAAAACCTAGGCTAGAGATGCACCAGATCCTGATTTTTAGGTAACTGCCGGATACCGGATCCACTGCTTAAGATCCTGCCGGATCCGGATCCTGTGAAAAACCCTATTATCCATCTCTAGATAAATGTAATTTCGATTTCTTTTGTGTGTCTACTGTAGTAGTTCATGTGAAGAGACTGACGATGACGGAAGTAAGAGACCTAAAGAGGTTTCCACAAAACGCTTTCCACAGGGGCCTCTTGGGTTGGAGTCTAAAACCGCTACTGTAAACAATGCATCATGGGAAAGAGACAAGAGTGGCTATGCAGCCAGGCCCCCCATTTTAGAGAATATAGGGGGGGGGGGGCTGTTGAGAACTGTTTTGAGAACTGTAGGCTACTAGCCTGGGAAATCGTTCCGATCTGAAAGACAGCATGGACTCTATCCCTCAGCGAGGGTTCCCAATCATGGTCTCCAATCAGAGAGCAGGGGGGAGCATGGAAAGGTGATGACTGCCGTTTGTTTGAATAGATACAGCTGAAACTATGGGCTACATATGCCAAATGATACACATTGGCAACGCCCAATCAACAGTCGTTGTCAATCGTAAACCACACACCTCACGCGGGATTTACAGGAGGCAGGTTGGCACCCAAGTGGGCCGTGGCCAGGGATGTTTTCTCCTACTCCTTAGCAACACGTTCAGTAACAGCACAGCACAAGTTTCGATTTTTGGTCTTTGCTGAGATTGCACACCTACCTCGATCTGGACAGCGGTGGGTCGGTATGACGTAACGTTGTCCGCCCCGCAATAGCCAATGGGAGAGCTGGGCCCCGAGCCTGGAGAGCTGTCATTGGCTGAGGAGTCTGCAACCGATCAGTCAGAGATAGGCAGAGAAAAGGGGGCACATTAAAATAGTCATGAAGTGCTGAAGGTTTTTTTTTTTTTTTTAAACTGTCAACTAAAATTATCTGCGGACTACAAGAAAAGATAGGGGTGGGCGTGAGGCATGACGCAGGGAACACAGTGTTCTAAAATAGAACACAGGGAGGGACGAGGGACAACCAGAGGTTACATAACTACGCTGTACATTACTTTTACATTATTCAGTAAGTCCTTTAAAAACACACAAACACACACAGACAAACACTCATACACACACACACACACGCACACACACAGACACAGAGACACACACACACGCACGCACGCACACACACGCACACACACACACAATCACACACACACACACAACCCCCATATAAACCTAGGCCTGAATAATTCAGTGGGTCAGCCTTCAGGATGTACTGAGGTGGACTGTGTTACGTAGTCTACCTGTCGCTGCGAAGGTACGACATGACAGGAAGGGGTGTGTGTGTGTGTGTGTGTGTGTGTGTGTGTGTGTGTGTGTGTGTGTGTGTGTGTGTGTGTGTGTGTGTGTGTGTGTGTGTGTGTGTGTGTGTGTGTGTGTGAGAGAGAGAGAGGGTTGCCATAAAACTACAGTACAACTTTTGACCACTAGAGGGTGATATACTGCCAAAGGGGTCTCCTTTCAGAATGTGTTTTGGCTTATTTACATATATTTACTCATTTGTTGATAAATGTGTTTTATTGGGAACATTGAACAAATACCAAGTCAACCTAACCTAAAATATCATTGTAAACTAACCGTTTTATTGTTTATGTCTTTTGGCTTACAGACAGCCAGTCAAAAGCCGTCATAAGAGCAGTGAAACATTTCGAACACGCATGGTGTCTGACTCTGCCAGGCTACTCTTGTGAATAACCTATTCATATGTACTAATTGTACACACATCTTGTTCTCTGTCTCTTTCTATCTCTGTCTCATGCCCCCTTTTCTTTTCCTGTCACAGCCTTGTGTGTACTTCTGTGTCTATAGTCTCTCTTCCCCTTTCTCACAACACAGTGATGGTCACTTCCGGGGCAGGCAGCAAGGGTGAATAGCTTCGTCTCAAATTGCAGTTCGTATCTGCAAAGGATGTTGGCAATGATTATGTCCTCGATTGTAAGTCGCTTTGGTTAAAAAGCGTCTGCCAAATGTAATGCAATGTACTGTAATGTAATGTAATGTAATGTAAACACAGTGATGGTGAGAGGTGAGATGTGTACGCACCGTTCAGCTCCAGGGTGCGCATCTTGTGCGGGGTGACGAGGACGCTTCCGTCCCGCCGTCTTGGAATGGGGCCGCTCCGACGCTCCGCAACCTTCTGCTTCAAGCGGGAGCGCACCTTCAGGTTGGGCTCCGAGGCTGTGGAGAATACACACACACACAGACACAGACACGCACACGCACACACGCACACGCGCACACACACACACACAC
>NC_085876.1:23717306-23749806 GCF_034702125.1 Engraulis encrasicolus | reverse complement strand
ACGGATAGGCAGCAAAAAACATTTTTTTCACAAAACATTGTTTATGAGGGGAAAAAGTATATGTCTACGTAGTGCAGCAATTAATCTTTCAAAAAATCCAAGTGGTCACAATGTTGGTCTATTCATTGATTATTTATTTACGTTGATAAAGCAATTTGCTGAAAATATGTCCTTTGGTGTGACGTTAAGAAATAAATATATTAAGTAATGTAGAAATGGCTTGATGGAGTTTTATGAACATTGTTACACTCCTCATATTTATTGCAATTTTTTAAAGTCTTAATTTAATGAGAAATTACCATTTAAGTATTTTTTTCCCATTAGATGTGAGATTATTAGAAACCTTCGAGGGAAAACAGGGATATCTTTCTTTTAAATGTTCAAAATTGTCAGAATTTATACTAACTTTTCAGGGACGATAATTTGTTCTTCCCTAATGCAATATTCAGTGTTTATCAAACATATTGTTTAGCTCAAACAAATATTTGAGCGTTTAAAACATGTCACACCGTAGGACATTCATGTCACGCTAAAGGACAGAAATGCAAAACTGAGCCAGAAACAAATATATCAACATGATTATTTTGTCTTTTGATCATAATATAATGTTGTAGTCAATATGGACCTACACTTTACACTTATAAGTCTTTGAATCGTCGATTATCAGCCTATCGTAACTCTTAATGACAGCCATGCGGTCATTGAATGTAACCTGCAGAGCTCATAAGACTCATACTGGAGTGTGACCTTGGCATGACCATCACACTTTTGTAGGTATGCTATGACTGTCACACCATTGAACCTGTAGTGCGTAGTGGCCAGTGCCTGTTTGGTATCTCAACCTGGACAGCACATTTATGCTGTATATTGAGCTCTCCAGAGCTTTATTCATCTATACTCCTCTATATACTCTCTCACTGATCTTTCCTTCACTGTTACCGTTATATTTTATGGTTTCAAAGCACCATTAATGACATTTTATATCATTTGACAGTATCTAAAATCAACAGCAAATATTCATCAACAATGCATCAAAGTATAAATTCCAAAGGCCAATAAAGGAATAAGTAATTTGAATACACAATATTTATCTAGTCAAACAACAAAACAAAAAAAATATGTACTACCAGTTGTTTTAAAAGCTATTTCTCAAATATCTAGTCCAGTGGTGTGACCTGTTTGTCCTTTGGTGTGATACTCCAAAGTGTCACACCATAGGACTTTTACCATCACACCATAGGACTTTTACCATCACACCATAGGACTTTTGAGCTTTTGAGTTAATTTAAAGCCATGTCGTTGCTAACTGAAATACAATTTCACCTTTAGTAAGATGCATTTTCATACATCTACATAAGAAAAAAATATGAAAAATATACACTATTGTCAAAATGTATTTTATGGCTGTCACACCAAAGGACTGCAAAACTAATACATCTTGTGGTAGCAAAACATAATTGATTGACTGAAGAACTCTGAGAGAAAAATCTAAAATCCACCCTTGCCATTGGCTTCTTAAGGGTCTAAAGTCACAATTTATGTACCGCTGGAGCTTCAACAATAGATAATTATCCACAGAATTAACCAAAAATATGATGTCACACCACAGGACATTGTTTTCTGCGACAAAGTTTCATAAGTCCATACGGTCTCAGGAAAACAGGAAAAAAATTAAGCATTGCCACTTGCTAAAATAGACACCTTGAAAAACATGCCAGGGTAGTTTAGACAAATGACTGAGCTTTGATTATTTATTTAAAAATGTTTTAATATGGAGAACCAGGCTTGCCTCAGTCACACCATAGGACAAATGTGACATTTGACTCAAAATTAAGTATACTTAGTTAAGCTCTGGATTTATTACACATTACTTTTTCACAACAACGACATTAGTTTAATCATTTAAAGAATAGACAATTTTGAAAGCATGAATTTACTTAATTTTAAGAGCCTGCGACAGCAAAATTTACATGTCACGTCATCTACCCAAATACATATGAAGTAAAAACTCATTTTCTTACATTCACTTGAATCTGATTTTATTGTTGCTGAGGTCCGAGGCCCTAAAATGTTTACATTTTTCATTTATGTAAAATGCATGTTAAAAACGAATTTCTTTACATTCATTTGAACTGGCTTCTGGGCATGTCCAGATTTCAGTCATTTTTGCATGGCTGTGTTCAGGTGAAGAATGTACAGATGTAACAAATTGCCCTAAAAAGGCCTTTCTTTCTTTGGCTTTGTGGTTAACAATCAAAAGATTCCCCTCAATCACATTCAAGCTACTCTCAGTCTCTGAGAAGAATCCACAAAGAAAACAGGGCAGAAAAAAAAGCCAAAATGATTGACAGTGATGCTCGCGATTCACTTCCCTGGCAAATATTGTCATTTGGGCAGCGCCGTGACACATGATGTATAACGGCTATTAGAAAAATACCACAAAAATATTTGCCTAACAATTACTGGGAAGGATTTACACACTTTTAATGCGGAGGGAAAATACGCCAGTCGGGACCCCGGAGTGTTTACCTGGAGCCGCGTCATTAGGGGGGCACACACGCACGCACATACATATACGCACACACACACACACACACACACACACACACACACACACACACACACACACAGACACACACACACACACACACACACACACACACACACACACACACACACACACACACACACACACACACACACACACACACACACACACACACACACACAGTGTCATTAGAGGGCAGACTGGACACTGCACGGCTCAGACTTCCTTACATAAACACACCACCACTCACCTACACACACACGCACACACACATTCACACACACACACACACACACACTGGCACACCGGGTCCGCCAGTATCCCATCAGCACCTGCAATGAAATGTCCCCTCCCCCATCTCTCTTTTCCCCTTAAAAAAAAAAAAAACCTGACTAATTCCATATGGCTTATTGCCTCAGGAAAAAAGTGTGTGTGTGTGTGTGTGTGTGTGTGTGTGTGTGTGTGTGTGTGTGTGTGTGTGTGTGTGTGTGTGTGTGTGTGTGTGTGTGTGTGTGTGTGTGTGTGTGTGTGTGTGTGTGAGAGTGTGTGTGTGTGAGTGTGTGTGTGTGTGTGTGTGTGTGTGTGTGTGTGTGTGTGTGTGTGCGTGTATGTGTGTGTGTGTATGTGTGTGTGTGTGTTGATAAAAAAGACTGCTGCAGTGTCGGGCCCCTTAGTGTAACCGCATGTTTCCCTGGCTACGATGGACTATGATGGTCTGATGACTGTCTGTGATGGCTCTTTGATGACTCCGACTGTGTGATTGATGCCCGTAGGCTCTCTGCTGTGTGCTGTGCTGTACTGTGCTGTGATGTGCTGTGCAGTGCCGTTTTGCATTCATGGCATCTGAAGGTGGCACCCAAAACAGGGTCGGCAGCATTGCGAAGTTCCGCCCACAAACATCACGAAAATAGCCAAATACTTCTATTGATGAGTTATTTCCACAACCGCAGTTTTTGCCGATTTTCTTTTTCAACGAAAAACGGGGGGTTCAACGGGGGTGGGGAGCCAGGGGGCCAGTCATTGTACGATCATCACTGTGGCCTCTGTTCACTTCTATCATGACTCGTGACATAAATACAGGAAGGAAAATGTGGTTGTGCTGCGAAGTGCCATGTGCATTCTCACAGTGACCAACAAGGGTGACTTTCCACTTTGAAAACAGTAGCCGATGATGGAGCAAAATGTCATCATGCATAGGCGTATCTATGACACGCTGATTTGAACCCACTTTCGCGTGTGTCCAATAGGCATTTCCAAGTTAAGGCGTGCTCCACAACGCCCTGTGACAGGTTAGGTTTAGGGATGGTCTTGATTTGGGCACAATTTAGGCAAAAATCCGCCTAATCTCGCTGTTCTTGGCAAAAGTAAAGCAGCAGAAACATTGCTTTACTGACAGGTTAGGTTTAGGGGTGGTTTTGGTTAGGGCACAGCAAAGTATTTGCGTTTAGTAACAGAAATGCACTGTGACAAAACGAAATCGCCGACACGGCGGGAAAACTGCGCAATCCTCGTCACATGTCAAAAGTGCATGAAAGCGCTTTACCGTTGCGTTGAGGAGCGCGCTTTCACTTCAAAATGCGTCGCACCAACAAGCTGAATGCACTAGCGTGCGATACATACGCTAAAGCATGATGACAGCCTGGATGGAGACATGGCACAGTGGGGCTAGGGTGCTGTACCATTACGTCGGGGGTCTGTGGTCAATTCTGGCCTGAAGACGTTTTCCAATCCTTCCCCATCTCTCTCTCCCTACTCATTTCCTGTCTCTCTCACTGTCCTATCTGGATAATGGCGGTGTAAAAGCCCGAAAAAAATAACATTTAAAAAAAGAAAACAACAGCGGTAAGAAACACAAAGGCCACACAAATTTACCCTGGCCTTGCCATACATCAGCTCACGTTCAAAACATGTGCCTTACACATTACGTCTGGCTTTATACCTCCGCCTGAGTTTGTGTTTGTTTGTTTGTTTAGTTGGTTGTTTGTTCGTTCCTTGCAGTGGCGAACTGAGGCCAGCGCACTAAAGCCAATAAGGTAAGCAAGGATGACATCAACCTCAACTAAAAAGGAGCCTGGGCCTTTTTCAGTCTTGTTACCAGACAAGCGAATGCGGGAGGCATGGGAGAGGGGGGCATATATTTCGAACTTTACCCCTCCAGTTCAAACCCCCCCCCCCCAATCATTTTTCAATGTTATCACCACATGTTAGCACCTTTCACATTCTTAAAATCTCTCTAGAGTAATTAAATCGATACAAGAATCTAGAATCAGTCGAAGTGAGAGGCAATGACTGTTATGTGTATTAACGGTGCATTTGTTTTAACAGCAGTATTACCTTTAGTGCAAAAGGTCAAACAAATTTCGCATACGCTCCTAAAGTAACACCACACACTGTTGTCTCTCCCTCTACCTTGCGATCACATAGGTCACTGAGTTAGACAGATACGATACAGTTTCATATGCTGTATGTTGTGTAACAAAAAAAAACAGCCAAAGACTAATGCAAACTTATATTTAAAGCCGACAGGGGTATAAAAACTCAACATATGTACGGAAAGAAATTCATATACTGTGCATGATAGAAATATATAATAAGGGACGTCATCTCGTGCGGCTCTCCCTCCGATTCTCATGTTCTTCTGTCTGTTATTACACCGCTGTGAATTACAGCCTGCTGCAGTGTTTCCCACAGAAATTTTGGAAAACTATGGGGGCAGCCGGGGTTTATTTTGTCCGGGTGGGGGGGGGGGGGGGGGGGGGGGGGGTTCTTCTCACACGGGCCTTTTTTTTTTGGGGGGGGGGGGGTGTATTCTTGCAGCGTAAATGCAAAACGGCAAAACAATGACTACAGTATGACATTGGCACATGGAGAAACTGTAGGCCTGGGCCTATATTTCAGCCATCCATTTATATTTTGAGAAATAAGGCTACATAAGATTTTACCCATGACTTGTATAATAGTAGTACATTGTCATTGTCAAAAAATGCAGTACAGTGAATAATTTCTGTTTACAACACAGTTTCATTCGTCCCTCATGCAGGGGTCTGGGAAACAATAATAAAACAAAATAGGAGCAGAGATAAGAATTTAAGAGCACTGTGAAATTGTTAACGCATAGACAAAAAGGGTCTTAGAGGGTAGGCTATGCCTTTTCCCCCACACATATCTGTAGGCGTACACATTCTACATGAAGGGTGCTGGTCACAGGGCCAGTTTTTTCCAAATTCCTCCCATTAAAAGGGCTGAACAACATATTACACATTTATGTCTATATTCACATTCATTACACATTAATTTCTCGCCCGATGTCTCCTCTGCTGTCAATGAAGGTCTGTCACCAAACTCATTACAACTGTAAAACAAAGCCTAGGGAGTGTTAGTAAACTCATCCCAACTGTCCCTTCTCTGAAGGTTTTTTATATTGCTCCCAAACCCAAGTAAACTACAACAACTTGACTAGGCTTTTGATCCCTGTCTTTCAAGCACTTGTGGTTCTCTCTATAGCAGGGGTGCCCAACCTTTTTTTAACCAAGATCTACTTTTGAAGTTGATGGTCTGCCGTGATCTACCAAGTCAAATTCAAGGATGTCAGTATGAAAATTTAAGACCACCATTTATTAATCACCATTATTATGAACAAAATGTTTTCAGTAGGCTACTATGGCTGTATCTTTTCAGTGTGTTTTTAAAGTGTGTTGAATAGCCTATCTTTACAAAGCAATGCAGCACTGATAGTATGCAGAGATAATTTCAGTCATACACAAGTCATAAACAACCGAAACAATTTCAAAATGATAAACATTTGGTATATAAAAGGCACATAGGCCCTATTTCTAAAATATGATGAAGCATTATCATGCCTTCAGTGGTAGGCTACAAATTAAAAAGGGCTCAGAAATTCACCATTTGTTATGGGTAAACAGTAGGCTACTATGAGAGAGAGAGAGAGAGCGAGAGAGAGAGAGCGAGAGAGAGAGAGAGCGAGAGAGAGAGAGAGAGCGAGAGAGAGAGAGAGAGAGAGAGAGAGAGAGAAATGAGAGAACTCATTGGATTGGTTAACACCCCTGTTAAGTGTGACTTCTTCTATGAAGGTTTTTTTTTTCAGCTCTCTGGGACAGTAGCACAGCAAAGGCTTTCTATTGTGAGTTTGGCCAATCTTTTTGTCCACAACTGAAGCAAGAAACAGCACAAATTGAAGTGAATTCCATACATGTCAACAACTAACATTTCCCTTACACGCGGCACGCGATGTAAACGCAGTTAGCGATGATGCATGCGACTAGCGATTTGGACGAAGATCCTCGCATATCGGCGTGTCATAACGCATCGTTGCGCACATGTTCTGTTACTCACCCGATGTTACACGTGTGCAAACATGAATCAACTGTAATACCCTTACGGTCACTTCCTAATGCTTTCCCCTCATTCTGTGTTACCGTGGGACTACTTAGGCCTATCTAACCAATACAGAGTCTATAGGATTTACTCCAGGAGGAAAATGCGAAGGAAATTCAAAATCGTAATTCAAATCGTTTTTAACAAAAACGGATATCGTTAAAAAAAAAAAAAAAAAAAAAAAAGTTAAAATTTTTTTTTTTTTTTTTTTTTTTACATTTTCGTAAACTATGGCGGCCGAATTTAAACTATGGCGGGCCGCCATAGTTTCCTCAATGTATGGGAAACACTGCTGCTGTTTTTCTCTCAGACACACACATACACAACAAATGCATATGCACACACGCACACAGAGACATACACACACACACAGACACACACACACACAGACACACACACACAGACTGAAAAAAATAATATGAAATGAAAGAGCCAGACAGCCGACCGACAGCCTCAAGCTGCATCCAAACCAAACATTTCCCGAGCCACATCACATCGTGTGTGTGTACATGTGTGTGTCTGTGTCTGTGTGTGTGTGTGTGTGCTTGTGTGTGTGTGTGTGTTAGCCACAGCCATCAGCTGGTTATTCCCTTCGGCACGCAACTCCCTTTTCCTGGGATCGGCTTCGAGGGGCCATGGAGTGTGTGTGTGTGTGTGTGTGTGTGTGTGTGTGTGTGTGTGTGTGTGTGTGTGTGTGTGTGTGTGTGTGTGTGTGTGTGTGTGTGTGTGTGTGTGTGTGTGTGTGTGCGCGCGTGCGCGTGTGTGTGTACGTGCGTGCGCGTGTGTGTGCGTGAGTGTGTGTGTATGTGTGTGGATGTGTGTGCGTGTGAGTATGGGATCAGCATCAAGGAGAATGGAGTGCACCCCCAACCCCCCCACCCCCTCTTCTTCCTCCTCCACCACCCCCTCCTGCTCCCCACTGCATGCGAGCGTGCGAGCGTGCTGCGTGGGCTTACATAAACACACCCACCATCTCCATTCCTGACACTCAGCATCCTGCAGCCTGCTGAGAGCTGTCAGTCACACACACACACACACACACACACACACACACACACACACACACACACACACACACACACACACACACACACACACACACACACACACACACACAGAGACACACACACAGAGACACACACACACACACACACACACACACACACACACACACACACACACACACACACACACACACACACACACACACACACACACACACACACACACACACACACACACAGGGTTTCAGACAGGTCAAAGTACAAGCACAACCTTTATCATGACACTACTGTAGGCCCCCGCAACCACATACCCCACAACCAACATCCAGACACACACACACACACACACACACACACACACACACACACACACACACACACACACACAACCTCAACCCATGGCGTTAACCTCTCCCTACACACACATACGCATACACACACACACACACACACACACACACACACACACACACACACACACACACACACACACACACACACACACACACACACACACACACACACACACACACACACACCACCTCCTCCACCTCCCACTCTTTCCCCCTTCCTCCTTCTCTCCTCCTCCTACTTTTCCTCCTCCTCTACCTGCTCCTCCACCTCCACCTCTTCCTCCCCTCCCCCCTCCTCCTCCTTCACCTCCTCCCTCCACCTTCATCTTCCTCTCAGAATCTGAGGAAGGGCAGACAGGAAGAGGGGCAGGGGGGCAAGGGGGAGGAGGGAGGGTGGAGGTGGGGGTGGTGCTCCCCATGGAGAGCCTAAACTATGACCTCCTCCATCACTTGCTGTACAGAGGGAAGGTGCAGAATGCGCGTGTGTGTGTGTGTGTGTGTGTGTGTGTGTGTGTGTGTGTGTGTGTGTGTGTGTGTGTGTGTGTGTGTGTGTGTGTGTGTGTGTGTGTGTGTGTGTGTGCGTGCGCGTGCGTGCGTGCGCGTGCGTGCGTGTGTGTACATGTGCGCGTGTGTGTGAGGTGCAGAGTGAATGTGATACGATGTGATGTGGAGAGTTGCGTTGGGACTCGACCGCATCACAAACGCCTCATTGGAACATATTAGGTGGTCGCCTATCACCAGGAGAGCCATTTCATATACTGCATGCAGTATCAACACACACACACACGCACGCACGCACGCACGCACGCACGCACGCACGCACGCACGCACGCACGCACGCACGCACGCACGCACACACACACACACACACACACACACACACACACAGGGCCGCTGACAGCTTTGGCTGGGCCCAGGACAAAATCATCTGAAAGGGCCCCCACCCAATATATTAAATGTAATGAGGACCCAATTATTGCCCCCCCATCTCCCTGGGCCCGGGGCAGCTGACCCCTTTGTCCCCCCTTGTCAGCTTCCCTGTACACACACACACACACACACACACACACACACACACACACACACACACACACACACACACACACACACACACACACACACACAGAAACCCACACACACACAGACACACGCGCGCACACACACACGCACTTTCAGCACTTCAAGGATATATTGCAACTGATGTGTGCAGAAATATGACTATGCATGTCCGCGCCGGCTGTCTACGTCCATGGCCAAGAATTGTTTGGTTTGGCCAGCTTCGATGTACTATCTGTGTTGGAGTGTCTAATGTGTGGCTGTGTGTGTGTGTGTGTGTGTGTGTGTGTGTGTGTGTGTGTGTGTGTGTGTGTGTGTGTGTGTGTGTGTGTGTGTGTGTGTGTGTGTGTGTGTGTGTGTGCGTGCGTGCGTGTACGTGCGCATGCGTGCGTGCGTGTGCGCAATCGCGCGCGGGGGCACATGTGCATGCATTTGTGTATGTGTCCAATACATGCCTGTGTGTGTATGTGTCTGTGAATGTGAATGCGTGTGTGCGTATGCGCGTGTGTACATGTGTGTGTGTGTGTGTGTGTGTGTGTGTGTGTGTGTGTGTGTGTGTGTGCGCGTGCGCGTGTGTACATGTGTGTGTGCGTGTGTGTGTGTACATGTGCGTGTGTGCGTGCGCGTGTGTACATGTGTGTGTGTGTGTGTGTGTGTGTGTGTGTGTGTGTGTGTGTGTGTGTGTGTGTGTGTGTACATGTGCGTGTGTACATGTGCGTGTGTGTCCCATGTACGTATCTGTTCTGATCCAGAGATGCACAGCCTGTAACTGGAGAGCACAGGAAGTGGGGCCTGTGGGCCTTCATGTCAACGCAGACAAATTATTCCTCAAAGGGAAGCAGAAAAAAAACTATAAAGACTGTTTTTCTTTTTCTTTTTCATCGCTCCTTTTTTTTTAGAACGGAGCTGGTGGTTAAAGCCGCCTGCATGCACGTCAGAGTGCAACGGCACTCTACCCTTTTTTTGTTGGTATAAAGAAAGAGTTGTGCTGTGTTACTGTTTGAATATTATCTCAAAAAGTATCTGCCAGAAAGTGTGTTGCAAACACTGAGCAAAACAGGATGTTTTGAGTTATTGAGTCGTTTACTTTATGACCGTTAGTTCTATACATTTTGAAAATCGTCTCAAAATCTGTCAAAATGTCTGTACTTTAGGCTGTAGACTCAGAAACCACATCCTTTCAGTGTGGCCACAAAACAACCTTCATCTGACATCCTGAAATTAACTGTTTGGAAATTTACAGGGAAAGACATTTAGAAAAAAAAGCACACAGTGCCGAAACCCCAGCTGTATTAAAAAAGGCTATGTATCAAAAAAAGGTCCAGTTCCTCAAATGGCTACTGGAATTGAACAGTCATTGTTGTTACTAATGCTTTCTAAGGGAAACTCTGACAGCATAGTAGATACCAAGACCTTAAGGTGGGACGTCACACAATAAACACATTTCATCATCGTTTCCTCAATTTTTCTGGCATGTCTGGAAAAATCAGCAGTTCTGTAAAACCATTAATAAATGAAAGAGGGTGAGCTTATTCCATTTCTGCTTGTGTGTGAAATTTCTCACTCATTCATACAGAATGTCTTAAAGGAGAATTCCGACGCCAATACAATAGTATTTGTCACAATACTTCACTTGTCAGTACCCGAGGATACAACATTTCCTTGTCCAAACAGCAGTTCAGTTGCTTACAAAAGAAATCCTTCAACTTCCATTTTTACTTCTTCCCTATTCACCTTTAACTAGGCTTTTAATTCTCTCTCTCTCTCTCTCTCTCTCTCTCTCTCTCTCTCTCTCTCTCTCTCTCTCTCTCTCTCTCTCTCTCTATCTCTCTCTCTCTATCTCTCTCCTCTCTTTGCACTTCCTGTTGGTGTTGTGTGTCTCCTCATGTGCCCACTCTGGCCTCCTCTTTAAGAAGCTGTTGGCTGACTTATGGAGGGAGGGAGGGAGGGCGGCTCATGAAAAGCCTGTGTGGCTGATACAGGTCTGGGCTGGGGGCCTTGAGGCCTGAGGCCCTGGATCTATCCTTGTGGGCCTTGTGTCTATGAGGCAGTGCAGGCCCCATGGAACTCCATATCAGAGCCGCTGGCAGCTTTGGGCCGTGCCCGGGACAAAGCCATCTAAAACGCCCCTCCACTCAATAGATAGAATATATTGGGGACCCAATCCTGGGCCCCCCTACTTCCTGGGCCCGGGACAACAACAGACCCCTTTGTCCACCCTTGTCGGCTTCCCTGCACCATATCGTTGCCTCAAGGGAGTTCTGGTATTCCTGCCTTCCTTCCCCAGGACCCAAGGCCCCCTTTGCTACTCTACCCCACTCACTCACTTGCTGCCCCACTCTGCTTCCTTACCACCACTCTGATATTTCTCTTTTTTCTCTCTCTCTCTCTCGCTCTCCCTTTCTTCACTCTTTTTTTTCCATTTCTTTTTTTTCGTTACCACACTAGAGATTCCAGAAAAACAGTATGCAGATGAAAACCAGGCTCCTATTTTTAAACCCTCGCCATTGAAAACGATCCAGATTGTGTGTGTGTGTGTGTGTGTGTGTGTGTGTGTGTGTGTGTGTGTGTGTGTGTGTGTGTGTGTGTGTGTGTGTGTGTGTGTGTGTGTGTGTGTGTGTGTGTGTGTGTGTGTGTGTTTGTGCGCACTTCTGCACATTTGTGTATGTGACTGTGCGTGTGATGCATGCCAACATATATTTTCTATAATGTATCTTTGATCCTTGATTAAGGCGGGCCACATTCCACTGTAAAGTCCTCTTTAAGTACATCAGGCAGAGCAGAGCACATTCTTTGACTCGTGAGAATAAACACTGACAGGCTCAGTATAGCATCCAGAGTCTGTTAGCCTACTTTTTTGATCTGCCGAGATTCACAAATAGAAAGAAGACGGAATTATCGTCTTCATTACAGCTACAGGTACCGTGTTACAGGTTATCTCTGAATAGAAATGCAAATACTGTACAGAGATGTAGTTTATATATTGTAGTTTTTTAAATTGAAACTTTTCATGTCGGATATTCTGTAATTCCCGATGCCTGCAAAACCACATGTAGCTTTTTCTTTTCCAGAGCATTATATATCAAACAATATTTTTTTTTAAATGATAGCCTATGTTTTATTCTGGTTCTCAGTTAATATCAGTTTGATACATTGATTGGTATTTTTTACTGAGAAATAAGATACGATTCCAATCGTCCAGATACTACCATAAAAATGTAAAAATTTAAAAGAATATTCGGAAACACTTTATTTTAGGGTTACATCTATTAGCACTAATACATACATTGTTAATGCATGTATAAGTAACTTGTATGCTTGCATGCACTAAGGAAAATCTAATATTTGTTAGGTCCTTACTAAGGTTATATTGGTAATAAATACCTAATTGTGCATGAGCAAGACAATTGCGAATAGATGCCTAACAAATGTTTGACTTTGCTTAGCATATGCCCTACAAGTTACTTATACAGTATACATGCATTAACATTGTATGTATTAGTGCTAATAGACGTAAACCTAAAATAAAGTGTTACTGAATATTCTATGGAAAGGAAATTGGACTTAAATGCCTTTTCATTCATTTGTGCCCAAACCAACCCCAAGCCCAGCATGAGTCTGTGCAGGGTCAGAGGAACAGGGGAGAATTTGGCTGATTGGTTGGTTTGGTCTGGCCCAGGGGTCAGAGGTCAAACTAGGTAATTAAGCTGACCTGTCCTAAACACAGAGGAGACGCGCTGCCTGTATAAGCCAATCCTCAGGCCCCCAAGGCCGCTGACAGCTTTGGTCGAGCCTGGGACAAAGTGATCTGAAAAAGCCCCCTACTGAATACACAACACAATATATCGAGAACCCAATTCTGGGCCCCGTCTCTCCTTGGGCCCAAGACAGCTGACCCATTTGACACCCCCTCCCATTGGCTTCCCTGTTCAGGCTAATACTCCGTATCTCCACTATGCTGCACCCTCGTCACCTTCTCTGCTACATCCAATTACCTCGGGACTGAGTGGTCCCTTTATCTGAGCAACCCCAATATCCCCATCTATTTCCACCACTTGCTACATCCAATTACCATGGACAGAGTAGAGCCTCTGTCTGACTAACGCCCACGTCCCCTACCCAGCTACACCCTCATCCCCCTCTAGACCCCAATCACCCTCCATTTTCAACCTACACTAAGCCTTACCTCTACCACACCCTCTACCCAGGGCCACTGACAGCTTTGGATGGGCCCAGGACAAGTCATCTGAAATGACCACCCACCCAATATATACAATGTAATGAGAACCCATTTTTGGGCCCCCTCTGTCCCTGGGTCCGGGACAATTGTCCCATTTGTCCCCCCTGTCGGCTTCCCTGCCTCTACCCTGCATCCTCCTCTGCTCACCTCCTGTCCCTTCCAGCCCTTATCCACCCCAACCCCCGCCCCCACCATCCTGCTCTGTTTAGGGGGCAGTGTTCGTATAGCTCCTCTGCCCCTTCTGCCCCCTGGGTCCCATCTGCCACCTCTGCCACCCCAGCACGTTAACCTCTCCTCTGGGTAATTGTTTGCAAAAGCTGAGCCCTCAGTGCCCCCCCCCCCCCCCCCTCTAGTGCCTGATGGCACGCAGCACATTCGGGTTCTTTCACTCCTCTCTCTGTTCCCCTCTTTCTTTTGCACTCACCTACTCACTCAGTCACTATCTATCTATCTAAAAGTGTCTGGAGACAGCATATAACAACTGAAACGCTCTCTCTCTCTCTCTCTCTCTCTCTCTCTCTCTCTCCCTCTCTCTCTCTCTCTCTCTCTCTCTCTCTATCTATCTATCTATCTATCTATCTATCTATCTATCTATCTATCTATCTATGGATGACCCTGAAGGTAAACAGGCCCTCATTAGGCCAGAGCTTAAGGGCCAGCGTGGCTCTGGCTATATAAAAGTCCTATATATATAATATATATATATGTCTATGGCCTCTGCCCTGAGGCTGCCCCAGGCTACTGCTGCCATTGCAGTGTTGCTGCTGTGACACAAACAGACAGCCACAAACCCCTGACCCCGCGAAAACTCCCCTATACCACCACCACCTTCACCCCCCCCGCGGCCTGTGTATGTGCCCCTATGTGCCCCTATGTGCCCCTGACCCCCGCCCGCCGTAATTAAATATCGCTCGGCCTCATCTGCAAACATTTAGGCAACAGCAGCACCAGCACCCTGGGCTTCTCTCTGACCTGACACCACCCAGACTCACCCCAGACCAAGATCTCTCCACGCCGTAACGCCAGGGTCACATTAAGATGGCTTGGGGGCCCTAGGCTACAGGTCGCTGTGGGGCCCCCGGAGGGTAAATTTTGTGACTAATTTACATACACAGTGTCATAATTATGAGCTAGAAATTAGGGATAACATGTCTAACTGTAAACACGACACATTTTTTTCAATATTGCATCTTGTCACAATTTTTCACTTTTGGCAAATCAGGGGGCCCCTGGCAGGTGGGGGCCCCTAGGCTGCAGCCATATCTAGCCTGTGTGTTAATCCGGCCCTGCATAACGCCATACAGCCTCCCCATCGCTCCTGCAAGCCCCCCAGCCTTCAGCCCCCAGCCCAGACCCCTCCATGTCATAACGCTAAACAACCTCCACCACCTCTTCTGCCCCCACCCCAGTCCCCCAGCTAGACAAGCCCAGATAAGACCTCATCACCGGCTATGCCCTTCCTATTCTGGGGGTGTCAAGAGCCATCAGACCCCCAGGAGGGAAGGGGAAATGTGGATAGAATTGCTATAATTACTATGTCTAAATAAAGAAAGAAATAAGGTAACTTGCCATCAATTCTTTTCTCATTTTTCACATTTCCCACCTGCATGCTTTATCAGACATCTGGTCATGTCAACGCAATAGTGAGTCATTGTGTCAACGTTATTTCTCTTTTAAAAAGGAAGGAAGAAATTGATGGGAGTGGGACCCATGGTGTTGGTGACTAGAGTTCCAACTTTATTCCATTTCAAGTTTTAGTCCAGCACCCACACTGGTTCAAGAGGATGTGAGTGTTTTTCATTTGTTCTTGAGATAGCATACCAAACCATTCCCAGTTGTGTTTAATGACCCATTGAAGCTTAAAGGTTTCCCCTTTTTAAGTGCAGTAACAGTATTTTTTTAAAGTGTACTGTAAGTAAGTGTACTGTATTTTCATCGTAAATAAAGTTCAACCTGTGTGTGCATGTGTGTGTGTGTGTGTGTGTGTGTGTGTGTGTGTGTGTGTGTGTGTGTGTGTGTGTGTGTGTGTGTGTGTGTGTGTGTGTGTGTGTGTGTGTGTGTGTGTGTGTGTGTGTGTGCATATGTGCATGCGTGCGTGTGTGCATGCGTGCGTGTGTGCATGCGTCTGTGCCTGCGTGCATGCGTCTGTGCCTGCGTGCGTGCTTGCGTGCTTGCAAGTGCATTTGCAGTCATAAAGAAAGCATGTAGCCAGAAGAACATTCAACAGGTCGAGAACTTTGGGATTGTTTGCTCTGGGCTTACCCCATCTGACTCCAGCTTATTTTTAAAATATTTCCATAATATACACTCTTTTCCTCTTTGCCATAAAACACAAAACCGCTCGTTCTTGTTCACTTTTAAATACCACAATTCCCCACAGGACCAAAGCCATAAAGCCCACTCACTCATCTCCCCGAAACCCCAACGAGCCGAGCCCTGACATCCTCAAACAAAAGGAACTGCAGCTGAAACACCATTTCGTTTGTCACACACCTCTGATGAAGTGCTTCTCCACCGGGGTTATCAAAGTGCTCTCTGTTCTCCTGCCTGCATGCATGAACCAGAACCACACATACAAAAAAAGCAATTTCTTTCCCTCCCTCCCTCCTTCCATCTCTCTCTGTCTCTCTCTCTCTGTCTCTCTCTCTGTCTCTCTCTCTCTCTCTCTCTCTCTCTCTCTCTCTCTCTCTCTCTCTCTCTCTCTCTCTCTCTCTCTCTCTCTCTCTCTCACACACACACACACACACACACTCCCTCTCTACCTTTACCCTTTGCCCTCCGACCTCTTACCGGTTTTCCTGAGGGGGAAGTCCTCGGTCCTGCCGTCCAGGCCGCTAGGTAGGGGGGATTTGAAGGTGGGGGGCGTCTCTCCCAGCGGAGGGGAGCTCTGCTCCGCGGACATGTGCTGGGTAGCCCTGGAGGGGAAACAAGGGCAGCATTCACACACACATCAGTCAGCTAGATTCTCTCTTTCTCTACTACATCATCCACTCCTCCTCTCCTCTCCTATTTATCCTCTATTCATCTCTATTTTGCATTTCAATCATAACACAAACAAACACATATACACACACAACCCACAGCAACGCAATGTCACCCACCCACCCCCACCCCAGCCCCACCAAAATAGGAATGTGTGTGTGTGTGTGTGGGGGGGGGTGTTTTGCTCCTCTATTCTTACTTAGGGGTGATATACAGGATGTTGGATTTTTGCAATAATGTGTATTCTTTCCATAAAGTATCTCGACTCAAGGACAGCATTCAACACACCAGTCAGCCTCTCTCTGTCCTCACATCTCCCTTCCCACTCCTCCTCTAACTCTTAAGTTTAGAGTGATGTGCTGAATGTTTGGATTTTTGCAATGTGTGATAAATAATGTCCCTGGGGATCAATAAGGTATCTCTCCTCCTCCTCCGGCCTGGAAGGAAACAAGGAGGGCATTCAACACATCAGTCAGTCTCCCTATAACCCCCCCCATGCCTCTTCTCCTCTTCTCCTCTCTCCCACCTCCCCTACTCTACTCTTTAGAGTGGTATGCTGGACACCGGAGTTTTGCGATAATGTCCATCGGGACCAGTATAGCATCTCTACTCCTCTACTCACAGGCATGTGCAGGGGTGCCCCTAAAAAAATCAAGGAGGGCACTCACACATCGGTAACCTCTCACATCACATCTCTCCTTGCTTTGACAATAACTTCTAACTTTACATATGCTGCTGGGTGTTAGATAACTTCTACTTGTACACTAAGGTCGATATGATTTTAATGTGAGTTGCTTGCTATGCGACTGCTGGAAACTGCTATGTTGGTGCAGAGAGACAACACGGCCACACAAGATATAAAGTTTATCAGATTTACTGCGCTGTAACGGGAACGTCCATTTCACGCACACGCAGGTCCGTAACTGACATCTCTATCATAGATTTCCTACACCCCCTATACGTCATTACGTCACGTCATGTTATTTAAACCAATCACTCAACAGAAACTGCCATTTCCTTTGAGGTCAATAGCTCTAGTGCTACCCTTTGGTACGCTACTCTACCATCTAGCCACATTGAAGCATGGGCCACTGACAGTTTTTACCAGGGCAAAGTCATCTGAAAGGTCACCCACTCAGTAAAATCAATGTAATGGCGACCCAATTCTGAACATCCTACTGTATGTCCCTGGACCCGGGACAACTGATGGCTTTGCTGACCATTGACTTCCCTGTTTATATGCAATGTGAGGTACACGTGTGTCATATGCTGTTGGTCACTTAAATTTCCTCTGGGGATCGATTAAGCACATCTATTCGTTACCTAGACTACCAGTCAGCTGGTGCTTCCACAAAGATGTTTGCTCTGCCTCAGTCGCAGCCTACATTATGGATGAAATCGTAGGGAATGCCGGCCCTGCCGTGGCCAACCGGTAGGGCACTCGTCTACCATGCGGCTGACCCAGGTTCGATTCCCGGTCTGGGTCATTTGCCGACCCTCCCTGTCTCTCTCCTCATTCGTTTCCTGTCCACCTCTCACACTGTCCTGTCGAATAAAGACGAAAAAGACTTTTTTTTAAAAAAGAAATGGAATGGAATTCCACAGGGGACTTGTGGAAGTAGTTATTTTAACGTGGGGCAGGCTACACAAACGTGCAACTTGACTTTGACGTGTCTGCCTCCTTTCATCTGAGAGCACCGCGAGTCCTTGCGGCCTTTACGGGGGTACCTTTGAGGCTTTGTTTTTTTGAAGTATCAATCACGGTATTTCCATAAAACTTAAAAGACTGGGGGGTTTCACAGATAAGGAGGTTCTGGTATTTATGTAGAGCCTTATGAATAATATTTTGACACCAAAAAAGAGACAGAATGGACTTTGTGTAGCAGATTACACTAAGGCTTAGACTTGACTTTTGGGATGCCACTGCTTGGCAGCTCACAGTAAGACAGATGGTGGTTCACAGTAAAAAAAAAAAAACACAATACCTACATATTCCATACCAAGATAAAGTATGTATAGACAAAAATGCATACAAGAATAAAGTAAGCGAGAATCCAAAAATTCAGGTTTCCTATTGCGAAGAAGTGTAATTCAGAGAATCTGTACACTTTTAAGTGACAATGACGACATATATTTTAACAGGCAGTGTTCTGCTATGGGTTTTGCATGTTGTGGTTAGCAACAAACACGTTAAGAAATGTGATTCACAGCATCGTTACTGAATATCACAGTATCTCTAAAACAATAAAAAAAAATAACTGATGATAACAAACTGCGGCTAATAAAAAAAGGCTAAATGGCTAGTGCCTCGGGGGTAAAGCCACTGGCCAGTTTGCGTAAAAGTGAATTGGTTACAGTATGTGCATGTAATGTGATGTAACATAATGTGATGGAGTGTAACATTGTGTCTAGATTAAGTACATGCAACCCTGCCTTGGCTCAAGTGGTTGGGCACTGTACGGCTACACCAGCGACCCGGGTTTGATTCAGGCCCGGATCCTTTGCCGACCCTTCCCCCCGGCTCTCTCTCCCCACTTGCTTCCTGTCTATCTCACTGTCCTGTCACGATTAAAGGCTCAAAAAGCCCCCCCAAAAAATCTGGAAGAAAAAAAAAACAGTTTACGTACATGTACCAGATCTTGGGCCGGTGGGCGACGGAGTGGGCGGTGCCGTTTGGCGAGGGGTCCTTGGCCGACTTGCTCAACAGGAAGTCGTGAAGTTTCTGTCTGACCTCCGTGCTGGCCATGGCACCTGGACACGGGACACAGGAAATGGCACAACAAACGCATTTGGTCACTTTATGAGAGAGGCTGCATCTTTATAGCGAGAAGGTGACATGGAACAGAGGGGACTAGAATAAAAAGCTGGTTTAAGGGACAAAAGAGTGACACTGACTGAGAGTCATGAGAGTGCGTGTAGAGAGAGAGAGAGAGAGAGAGAGAGAGAGAGAGAGAGAGAGAGAGAGAGAGAGAGAGAGAGAGAGAGAGGACATTTGTAACATTGCTAAAGTGTACTTAAGCTTTTTTTATGAGACTGCAACTTTATAGTGAGGTGCTAACACAGACCAGAAGTGAGCAGATCAAAAGCTGTCTGAGGCGGAAAGTGTCACTGTAGCACACACGCAGCTCTTGGAATTTGGTCAATGGAATTGGTCATGTAGAGACTCTCATTCATAAAGGTCATCAGTCCTATAGGTATGAGCTATTTAATGCAAATGTACTTCATTTTGGAACTGGACATTTTTCAGTCGCTTCCACCGAAAGACTTCACAATTCAATTTGATGATTCCTACAGAAGTTGCATGATCTGAGATTTATATGGACCATGGATGTTTGCTAAAATACATAATAGGGGTTGATAAATACGACAATAAAGTAGCTGATGACTGAAGAGCGTCATAGAAAGAAGGCTGAAGAAAAAAGACTATTCATACAATACATTCCTTATTCAATACATTCCTTATGTTTATTCCATAAATTCATGTGACTAGAGCTTTGGAGGTCCCAAGTGTTGTGTTTGTGCAGAGGTGAAGAATGCTGGATATGGCGAAACACCGCCACCTTGTGTTACCTTTTGAGAAGTGCTGAAACACAAAGGTTCGCTATCTACCAATCTAACCAAAACACATGCTCGCACGCACGCACACACGCACCACGCGCACACACACACACACACACACACACACACACACACACACACACACACACACACACACACACACACACACACACACACAGCTACATGTGATTACTGCGGTAAGCCACTGCCATAGAGTATTTTTGATCCTATATGTCAGAGAGAGTGCTTGCTGGCTAGAATTTCATTGGATTCTATATTTTACCTGTTTCGTTCTATAACTGCATACTTGTTTATGACTCTGGGTGACATGTGATGAATGAGACGTTGCTTGGTTACTATTTCTGTGTTGTGTGTGTTTACTCTCTCCAAATGTATGCTAATAGATGCTTCACAAACCAACATGTCTTTTGTACTTCGCAGATCGCTGTAGTCATTAGTGTTATCCATGACTATTTAATTAAAATGATATCGTTTTTTTTCCTTATTATATACACCTCCCGTATGTGACAGTTGTTTAGGTTCCAAATGTGTGTGTGTGTGTGTGTGTGTGTGTGTGTGTGTGTGTGTGTGTGTGTGTGTGTGTGTGTGTGTGTGTGTGTGTGTGTGTGTGTGTGTGTGTGTTAGACCTATGATTTTTGGCCCAGGCCCGAGCCCGAACCCGAACCCGAGCCAATTTCGGGTCGGGTCGGGCCTGAAATGTCACTCATTACGTTCGGGTAGGGTCGGGTTCGGCTTCTCTATCGTTGACAGTTTTTTTTTTTTTTAAATAAATAAATAGGCTATGTAGGCTGTGCGTTAATAATATTCCACGTCAGTTGATAATCCAGCAGTGCAGTGCCTGCTGCTAGAATGCACGCGCTTTCCCTCGCCTCTCCCTCCCATCACAGTGCGCTGAGGCATTTCGGCCGTGTTTTGGCCACGAGAGACGCGTGGTCTGCAAAAAACAGAGGTCGCCTCATCAACCCGACACATACTGTAGCCTAATAAACTCTTGCAATGGCAATTCAAGAACTCCTTCATTCCTGTTCTGCTGCTCGCGTCGTTGTTCTTCTTTGTCTCGCTGTCTCTCTCTGTGAAAGTGCCGCGCTAGATTTTTAAGGTCGTACTGCTGCTGTGGCTTATGGCCCAATGATCAGCCGGTCAAAATGACGGACGCCCTTAAAATTTTCCGCCAACTCTTAAAAAAAGCGTCAATGATGGATTATCGCTTAATGTAACCTCTGTGCACTGCAGTGCAGCATACACAGAAATATAAAAGATGGCCTGCATGTTTATACAGTCTATTTAACTTAGATTTCGTAACAAAATACTTTAATGGCTTTAATTTAAGGGCTTTGATTTGTTATCATAGATCACCCCTCCTTATAAATAAAATTTGAAATTTCGGGCTTCCCTCGGGCTCGGGCCTACACATCCAATAATTAGTCGGCCTCGGGCCGGGCCCGGCCCAATTCCCATGGGCCCATGTCGGTTCGGGCTTGGATTTTTTTACCCGTTCTTACCTCTGGTGTGTGTGTGTGTGTGTGTGTGTGTGTGTGTGTGTGTGTGTGCGAGCATGTGTGCGTGTGAGTGATGTCCTTACTCTCTCCCCCCTACTCCCTCTGCTTCAGTGTGTGTGTGTGTGTGTGTGTGTGTGTGTGTGTGTGTGTGTGTGTGTGTGTGTGTGTGTGTATGTGTGTGTGCGCGCGCGTTCATGCGTATGCGTGCCTGTGCGTGAGTGCGAGATCTCCATACTCGTCTCTCGGCTGCGCTCCTTCTTGCGGTGCTGGTTGAGGAGGAGGTGCTGGTGCTCGCGCTGCTGCAGCTCCCGCTGCTCCCTCTCCATGCGGTGGAGCTCCTGCTCCCTCTCCCTCTCCAGCTCCTTTTCCCTCTCCTCCTCCCTCTCGCGCTCCTCCTCCGCCTCCTGCCTCCTCTCCTCCGCCAAGACCTCCTGCTGCTGCCGCAGAGTCAGCAGGGCCTGCTGGAGCTGAGACATAAAGTAACGTCAGAGATTCTTTAAGTATATAGAGATATGCCAACATAATAGGTTTCTATGGGCACCTAACGCGACCAGTTTCCGGTCTGCCTAAAGGGGCGTGTCATAATGTTCCTACAATGAATAGAACAGTCCTTAGGTCTGCCTAGGTCTGCCTAAGGGGGGCCATAATAGAACCCGGAAACAATGGGCCAATGGAACCTCTCTCTCTCTCTACTCTCTCTGGTAACGTTACATTACATCACATTTCACTACATTACATTACATTACATTACATTACATTACATTACATTACATTGCATGACACTGTGCATCACATTGTACATTACCAGTGGAGTCTGCTGAAGATGAGAGATAACATTACGCTACATTACATTACACTACATTACTCGCGGCCTGCTGTAGCTGAGACATACCATGAGATTACATTGAACAGCATTGTATTACATTACATTGCGCATCACATTACAATAGACTACACTGCAGTACAGAGCCATAGCTGAGCCATAGGACTGTAGCTGAGACATACGATGAGAGAGCATTGCATGACATCATATTACAATACATTACACTACATTACATTACAGTACACCCAACCACCTTACACTACAGAGCCAACAGAGCCTGATGAACAAGTGTCTTCCTCAAGCCAACCTCGAGGCAAGGCGGCCTCAAGGCAAGTGAAATAAATGACAGAAGTTCGCAACATTGTTAATGCTCCCAGTGATTTTTATTTGCCGCAAATAAAAATCACTGGGAGCATTAACAGTGTTGCGGACTTCTATCATTTATTTCAGTTACTCTCTTTTGTCCAGCACCTGTACCACTGATGTGTGCGCATTCTCTACCTTCTTGAGCCTCAAGGCAAGGCCAGTGTAATAAATATAATCTGATAATGATGAATATTTGTAAGATATATGAGAAATGAAAGAGTTTTAGGAATGCATTTGGGGTTAGGATAACTGCTATGTAGGATAACTTTTTGCATGCTGCAGCTGAACAAGAACGAACGGAAAAGAAGGGATTAAGGGCACAGACAGAGAGTGATGGATGGGTGGAAGAGACAGACAGATGGATAGATAGAGGGAGGAAGATGAAAGGAGAGGGAAGAGAACGAGGGAGATAGGGGGAGAGACGTACGTAGAGGAGGCAGATAAAGAGCTTAAGGACTGAGACAGACCATGAAACACTTGTAGAGTGTAAGAGAAAGAGAGAGGGAGAGAGAAAGGGAGGGAGAGAGAGAGAGAGAGAGAGAGAGAGAGATGCAGAGAACAAAGTGATAGCATGCAAATAACAAATAGCAGACATCAAGCAAAAAGAGGAAGAGAGCTGTAGAGAAGTATTAAGACAACTGTTGCATTCACAGAAAAAAAGGAAAAAAAGTGGCGTGTCTTGTGGGATAAAAAATATGTTTTTTATCAGGATTAGAAGGATACCTACATTAGTATTGGTATTGGTTATTAATACTGTACTGTATGTTCCGTTGATTATTTATAGGAATTATAATTTGAGTTTAAAATCGTCACTTACGAGAGGTTTGTTAACCATTGTCCATTATTATAAGAATTCATGGCTTAACTGACCACATCCAACACTAATAGTTAGATTTGCCATGCTACATGTATTGATTCGCTTAATTATTCATTCCCACACGTTTTCCTTATTCATGAGCTGATGATGATAGAGTGACATTAATGCTTTGTTCTGAAATACAGCCGTGGGTGTTTGGATGATTGATGGAGTGGATGATTAATTTATGCCGACTGCTTCCAACGTGTGAGATTTATAGCATCAATCAATCATCCATCCACGCAGTCTGTACCGCCATGTAATGCACGGAATTGGCTCATTCGACTATTCCACTTGTTCCTCAGTTTAAATGCGTAATAGACCAAAGTGCTTTGCTGGCATTTTGATTACTCAACAGTAAAAGGGCTTGTACGCCCAATGTACAGCAATAAATAACCCCTATTGTGAAATGCCTGAGCACTCCCTTTTCCTTAAATTATGATGAGCAATGCTCTGTGTCACAACGTGTCTTTTTGTGAAATATCTAGCCAATGCTAATTAGCTGGTCACTTGTCCTGCTATTTCTTTTTACAAATGACAGATGGCCTGTATTATTCATCATCATTGTGATACCCTGCACAGTCAGGTTGCTTTATTTAAACGTGTTCAACCTGTTCAAATTGACAGACTAATGGATTGAGCTGGATGAGTTTGGATTGAGATGGAATGCTTCTCTTGCTGCTAACCTTGATGTACTGTAGTAGCCAATCCAAATGTGAACCAATTTGAATGTATTCAATATAACCTGTATTGAATATATTAATTTCTTATGGTTGTGCCTGGTGTAAATACTAAATGTACTGTGAGTTCACCTTGATGCGTTCCTGCAGTTGTGTCTGGTGTTGTCTGAACAGCTTCTGGTGTTGCTTCTGTATTTGCATGCTAAATGTAACGTAATGTAATGCAATGCAATGCAATGCAATGCTGTGCAATGCAATGTAAGGTAGTGTAATGTAATGTAATGTACAGAGGTGCCAAAAGTAAAAGTACAAGTAAAAGTAAAAAAGAAACACAGTTTCCTTCCAACACATGTAACTTATCTGAGTAACCAATAGACCTGTGTACTTGTCTTACAATCAGCTAACTCTGCACTGGTTGGATCAAGTTTGTGGTCCTTGTTTTCAGTTTTCAGTGTTTTTCAGTAATAACACAGTCTATCTATCTCATTAGGTACAATGGAGTAAATGGTGTCACAGATATGTGACTTTTACTTTGACACCTCTGGTAATGTAATGTAATGTAATGTTAACAGCTGGACCGACCTTGATGTGTTCCTGCAGCTGTAATGTAATGTAATGTAATGGACTGACCTTGATGTGTTCCTGCAGCTGTAATGTAATGTAATGTAATGGACTGACCTTGATGTGTTCCTGCAGCTGTAATGTAATGTAATGTAATGTGATGTTAACAGCTGGACTGACCTTGATGTGTTCCTGCAGCTGTGCCTGGTGCTGTCTCAGCAGGTTCTGGTGCTGCTTGTGGAACTCGGAGATGAGCAGCTGCTTCTGGATGTACTGCTGCCTCTGGATGAGGAGCAGCTCCCTCTGGAGCTCCTGCTCCCACTCCTCAGGGTCCCGCTCCCAGCTCCCACCTCCTCCCTGCACCTCCTCCTGGCCCTCCTGTCAAGCAGTACACAGTTATTATTATTATATTACTTTGTATTTACCACTACACAGTGTTGAATTAACACTAATGCTCCTCAGGGTCCCGCTCCCAGCTGCCACCTCCCTGCACCTCCTCCTGACCCTCCTGTCAAGCACAGTGTTGAATTAACACCCTCACCCCCACACCTCACGGTCACGCTCCCAGACACCTCCTCCTACTGTAAGTACCTCCTTCTAACCCTCCTGTTAATCAGAATTATTATACATTTACCACTACACAGTGTTGAGTTAACACTAACACTCCTCAAGGTGCCGCCACCTCCCTGCACCTCCTCCTGACCCTCCTGTCAAGCACAGTGTTGAATTAACGCCCTCACCCCCACTCCTAGTGCCTCCTCCTATATTATTTACCATTACACAGTGAATTAACACTAATGCTCCTCAGGGTCCCGCTCCCAGCCGCCTGCACCTCCTCCTAACCCTCCTGTTAAGCACAGAGTTGAATTAACACCCCCACTCCTCACGGTCACGCTCCCAGACACCTCCTCCTGGCCCTTCTGTTAATCAGTATTATTATATATTCACCATTACACAGTGTTGAGCTAACACTAGCACTCCTCGGAGTGCCGCTCCCTGCCGCCATCTCTCTGCACCTCCTCCTGACCCTCCTGTCAAGCACAGTGTTGAATTAACACTAAAACTGGGGACACATGCAGGAGAAACGAGTGAAGCGAAGAGAGGCGAAATGCAGTGTTCTACTCTGGCAGCTCAACGGTCAACAGGTCATATGCAGCGTCAGCGAATCAAATATTCGATTGAAATACTTCTGTTGTTGATCTGATTGACCGCGGCAGGCGAAATTTGCTCCTCATTGGCAGAATATCAAAGTTGGCTGAATATTTTCCGCTTCACTTCGCGTCGCCCCTGTTCGTTCGCTTGCCTTCGCCCCACTCATAATGAATGAAACTTCGCTTCACTTGGCCAAATTCGTATTTTGTCCCCGGCATTACATTCCACAGGGTGCTCTGATCCTGATTGGCTCTACTGCGTTTTGGTTGGAGAGCAGGGCGATTCCAAAGGTCTTCCAGACCCTCGTGTGAGCTCACAAAGCTGAGCGGAAAATACACAGTGGTCTGGAGAGAGTCAGGCTAAATTGGTCCTGTTACTCTCTAAATGTTGATTTAACACCCCCAAGCCCACTCCTTAGGATCCCAGTCCCAACCACCTCCCTGTGTAAGTGTGTGTAAATATGTGCGTAGGGAGTTGGACATTGAATCAGAGTGTTGCAGGTTTGAATCCCACACTAAACTCTCTCTCTCTCTCGCTTAGCAAGCTACCTACTGACCCTTAGGTGACCCCATATTGCTACAGACACTATAACCTTTACCCTGTAATTAAAAAGTTCAACTTAAATATTAACTAACCTAATAACTTTAACTTAGTAAAGTCGCTTTGGATAAAAGCTAAGTGCATAATGCAGGGGTGCCGCCAGAAATGTTGGCCCTTTGAAAGATTCGAATTTTGGGTCCCCGTTAGTATTATCAGTACTTAGGCCCTAAGAATCTGCAACATAATGTGATGTAATGTAACAGAGTAGTGTAGGCTCTACTGACCTCCATGCTGCCGTTGCTGCTGCTGCCGCCGCTGCTGTGGTTGTTGGTGATGCCACCGCTGCTGCCACCGGCACCGATGCCACCGCTGCCCTCACCACCACCACTACTGCTGACCGCCGCCGCAGCAGCCAGGAGTTCTGCACTCATGCCTGGATGGAGGAGATGGAGAGGACGAGAGGGTGAGGTCTACAGTTTCATTACGTTTTCTACGATTCATAAAGAGAGGGACTGCGAGTGCATCACACTAGTGTAGGTGTTTAATCAAAAAACGATATACTACATTATACTTGTAAATAGCCACTGAATATAAGCCGCGTAAATGTAAAAATAAAGAAATAATTGCATATAGTATGCCACGCCTCTGTGTGCGCTGCAGGTGTCCATATTGTAACATGGGATATGTAGGCCTACACATTAGCTCTGGAGCTACATCCCTTCACTTTGTGCTTTTCACACATGTAGTAATCTGTACACTTTATGGTATAAACCACAGGGTTCAAAGAACGGCAAAAACAGTAGTGTCTTATAAGCTGAAGATGCCGGGTAACTGAAAAGAAATAATCAAGGTGCACATGGCAAACACACTCCTCCTGTAAACATCCATTTATTAGCACTATTCCAAAACATTGTGCAGACTTTTATCATTTCAAGTCTCTGAAGCTTATCATTCATCCAGAACATTGGCCTAGTCATGCCGCACCCACATAGAGTGAAGTTGAGGAAGTGAAAGTGGCGGTGGAATGATGGGCAGCCTGGGTCTCAAGCAGCTAGGCAACCAGGACATCTCAGGGGTGGATTTCTTGAAAGCGTAGTTGTTAGCCAGTTAGCAACCTGGGTAGTTGCCAATGGGAAATTGCATTGAAAACAACAAAGTAGCTAACGTAATTAGCGAGTAAGGTTTCGAGAAATGCACCCCAGAGTTGCAACAACTTGCAAGCAACTGAGGAATTATTTCTGATGCGGGAACAATTCGTTTATAACTCTGAGGTTACGAGATGGGCACGTTACAGACATGAATAGCGGGATGGATTGGCATACAGTGATTTCCCCCAAAACAGTTGCAGAGGTTGGTGAGAGGGAGAATTATAGATGAGATACATATGCCAAGTTAAAATAGAAGGAAGATTCCAAGATCAACGCATGTCCACAAAAAAATACATAAATTTTTAAAGATGTCTTTCACTTTAGTATTAGTATTGTATTGGTCATTTACTACAACACCACAAGGAGCAAGAGTCACAAGGAAAAGCTGAGAAACGGGACACCGCACCAACACCAATAGTGAACTTCACTGAACAGGACCGGCAGTTACAAGGTCAAATACCATGACTAATAGAAGCACTTTGGTAGTGAAAACCAAAACAGATTTCAAGGTAATTTATCCTGCAATGCCTGGTATTCTGGCTCACACACACACACACACACACACACACAAACGCACGCGCACACACACGCATGCACGCACGCACACACACACACACACGCACGCACGCAGGCACCCCCACATACACACACACACAAACATGCAAGCACACGCACACACACATACACACGCACACATACGTGTGCACACGCACACACACACACGCGCACACACACACACACGTGCACACACACACACACACCCACACACACACCCACACACACACCCACCCGGACACACACACAGTCACACAAACACAACCCTTGCTGGCTCCAGGGTTGAAAGTCCTTGTTTATGCCCCGTATAGTGACTTCTCATAAAAACGCTAATAATAACCCCGTTTAAAAATACACCTCCCCGACTGTTTATCAGCAGCATACTTGTCAACACTACCTCCACCGTGAAAAGGTATGTAGCACCTCATTTGCGAATGAATAGCGAATGAAAGAAAGACGCCACCTCTGTGCTTTGACTGTGCACCACCCTTTTTATATTTATACTCTTGATAATTCGCGATGATGAGTGTTTGTGAGTTATCCACAACAACTTGTTTACCAGAAAAAAAAACATAGCTAAATTGACAATGGCAATTTTCCCTCTGTAAAGCATTTCCACAGGACAAACACACAATTTCGCAGAAAGACCCCAGTGTGCTGTGCAACGCGCAGGGCCGGATTAAGATGGTCTGGGGCCTCCTAGGCAACAGGTTGCTGTGGGGCCCCCCAGAAGGCAAATTTCACAAAACATGTATGTAGATGGTGTCATATTTACGAGCTAGAAATTCATGGTAACATGTCTACCAACTGTACTCAACACAATGGATGAATTTTTCAATATTGCATCTGGTCACAATTACGCAGTTTTTTGCTTTTGGGCAATCGGGGGCCCCCTAGTAGGTGGGGGCCCCTAGGCTGCAGCCATATCTAGCCTGTGCATTAATCTGGCCCTGGCAATGCGCAATTCTTCTCAGACAGCCTTAACCTATTGCTCTCCACGTCTATTTATACGTCTCAGCTGGAAATAGCCCAAAAAGTGCCACTTAACCCCACTTCATGAAAAAGATGGGGAAAAAACAAGCAAAATAAAACACAAGCTAATCTTTTCGACCGTGTCACACGATTCTGTGCTGATCCTTGCAGTGTTACAGTGAGACGCCGCCAAAAAAGGGGAACTTGCTTCAAAAAAATGTCACCATTCTCAATCACTCACTTCTCATGAAATGTGATAAGTATGAAATGCTTTTTTTGTCCTGCCTGCTTCCTCGTTGAGAAGGAAGGAAGAAAGAAAAAAAAAGAAGAAGAAGGAGTGAAGCGAAGGAATGAACGGCTGCTTAATTTGGGGCTAAAAATATCAACCTCCCTGAAAGCAGCCAAGATGAGCTTGAGAGATATCGCTCCTCCCTGGCTGGCTAGGGAGCGTGTGTGCTTGTGTGTGTGTGCGTATGCATGTGTGCGTGTGTGTGTGTGTGTGTGTGTGTGTGTGTGTGTGTGTGTGTGTGTGTGTGTGTGTGTGTGTGTGTGTGTGTGTGTGTGTGTCTCTGTGTGCGTGTGTGTGTGTGTGTGTGTGTGTGTGTGTGTGTGTGTGTGTGTGTGTGTGTGTGTGTGTGTGTGTGTGTGTGTGTGTGTGTGTGTGTGTGTGTGTGTGTGTGTGCGTGTGTGTGTTTTGGGGTAGTGGGAGGTGGGTGAAATAAACCTGCAGGAGACACAGGCAAGGTGAAGGAACACACCACTGCACCAACAAAATGGGCTGTCAATATTTCAGAGTACACAGAGCCGATTGTTCAGAATTTTCCAGAGTGTATCTGGTTCCAGAGTACTGTCTAAGTGTTTAATTAACACTGTTTTTTTCTGTGCAAACCCAACCTACAGTATATGAATCCAGAGAGAGTATTTACAGCACTGTGGAGAGAGTCAAATGACTAAGAGTGGACTCAAAAGTCAGAGTAAAATTCTGCAGGTAGTCAGTGTAATTTTGACTCACTCTTAAGTCCTTAGTATTTACACGAGTAGAATTAACTCTACAAATGCTACACTGACCAAGATTTCAACTCTTTAAGAGTTATATTAGTGCGGGTATTTTTACCGTGAAGGCTCCCTGGGCAAAGGATGCACAGAAGGGGTTAGATGCACTGTATCTTGCTGGAAGCGATGTATTTGTTTCGAGTATGACTGAACCAGGATTAGCCTAGACTAGGTCAGTATGCTCATCCATTGAGCGAATGCTCTCAAACTTACTCCCACGTATTCCACCTTTCCACTAATACTATCTATACCACCATCTTATCTTCCATCCTCCCATCCTCTCCTTCTTTTTTTCTTCTTCTTCTCTCTTTCCCTCTCTCTCTGTTTATATGCTGATTTTATGTTTCTATTTCCATTGACTGATATGAGTCAGTCAAAATGATTTGATAAACAAGTGGTTCAATATCTCTCCTCGACTCTTTCCTACCATCATATGCCGAAGCTGTATTTTTCATTCCCATTCACTTATGTGATCCATTAAAAAGAATAAATGAGTGGTTAAATCTCTCTCTCTTTCTGTCTCTGTCTCTGTCTCTGCCTCTCTCTCTCTCTCTCTCTCTCCCCAAGCTGGAAAGATATTTCCCCTGCTGAAGCCACCTGCTGTGTGAAACGCGGCAATGCGACGCTGCGCTGCGCTGCTCTGCGTTCGCCATGACACCTAGAAACAGCAACTCATTTAAAGCCTCAGTCTAAAGAAAGCAGCCGTCACATGAGGGTCACGTTTGAAGACATACATATACTTTGCCTCCTCTCTATTTATACACGTGTGAACAAAACAGCCAGAAAAAAGGGAAAGAAGCGAAGTGAGGTGGGAGGTGGGGGGTTTGTTATATCTATCTTCACCCTCCGCCCGCATGCAGTAACTCAGGAGGGCTCATTCGGCCCTCACACCCCCCCAAAAAAGGCCCAGCTATTTAAGAAAGTATGCAATGTTTCAGAGGCCATGGGTTTATAGAGGGCTGAGGCTATGAAGATAGATACGATCTTAAAAAGGTGCATACCAGACTTAAACACATGCGACTTCAACAACAACATAACTGTCACTATTTATGTGCGAAACCGAAACGCCATCTTCAAATATTGTTCACGAGAGACGGCGATAAATAAATGTGTGGGTTTTTTATGACTCTGCCTGACTAGTATAGTACAATTATTACTACTGATAACAGTTTAGACACCACCCAGCAAGCCCGCCGACAGGGGGGACAAAGGGGTATGTTGTCCCGGGCCCAGGGACATAGGGGGGGCAGAATTGGGTCCCCATTACATTGTATGTATTGGGTAGGGGGCCCTTTCAGACAACTTTGTCCCGGACCCAGTGAAAGCTGTCAGCGGCCCTGCCACCCAGTAACATCCCACTCAAGTGTATCAGTACTCTGTTGTCAATCACAGTTGTTAAAACCACCTGTGCTTTGATATTAAAGCATGCACAATACTTGAAAATGCTGTGTTAATTCAACACTCGGAGAGGCAATTTAACATCTTCTAGACTGCATTGCCGGGCGAATACACCGGCTGCGACGACATTCAAGCGACAGAGAAACGCTTCTTTGTAGCGAGAGCGAAACGAGCAATTGAAGCGTCTTGAGTATGTCCGTTAAAAGCAGAATGCAAGCATTTCAACAATCTCATTGGCTGTGGCGGCTATCGCCAAACCGCGTCATAGCTAATTTGCATAATATTCTCAGGAGTTCAACTACAAGCTGTCGCTCGCATCGCAAGAATCGCCTCTAATCTCCCGAATCGCTTTTGTCGCGTGACTCAATACATTACATTACATTACATTTTGACTTAGCAGACGCTTTCATTTCAAATATTTGTCAGGGTATTGGTTACAGTCCCTGCAGCAATGTGGGGTAAGGTGCCTTGCTCAAGGGCACTTCAGCCATGGAGATGTAGGGTGCGGTCAGGGGGGATTCAAACCTGCAACCCCCAGATTGAAAGACCAACTCTCTAACCACTAGGCCACGGCTGCCCCAATACAAAGTCAATTATTTCCGTAGCTCGCCTTGCTCATGTCGCGGCCGGCGTCTTCATGCGGTTATTTGGCCCCAGAGCACTCTCTAAGTGTTGAGTTATCGCTACATTGTTTTACTGTGTTTTACTGTGGACCTGTTGCATATACTTACATATGGACA
>NC_085876.1:23702306-23712306 GCF_034702125.1 Engraulis encrasicolus | reverse complement strand
CCAAGGCTAATCTTAGCGTCCCTAATGCCCTAAGCCCGAAATAACGAAGCCCCAGGAATAGACTGGCTTCTCTTTCTCTCGCTCTCTCCCCCTCTCTCTTCCACTCTTCTACTCTCTTTCTTCACTTCTCTCTCTCTCTTTCTCTCTCTCTCTTCCCCATTTCTCTCTCTCTTTCCCTCTCTCTCTCTCGCTCCAGGCCCCCACCCGGCCAGTCCACAGTTCGTCCCTGGGGGCCCCCGGTGTGTGTTTGTGTGTGTGTGTGTGTGTGTGTTGCGTGTTGTGTGTGTGTGTGTGTGTGTGTGGAGTAAACAACCAGGGCTCCAGAGTCATGCATGTTCCCAGCCAGTGTTTACTGCTGCAGGATTAGGTGGATTTAAATAAGGAGGGTCTCTCCATTTCACATGCGAAAAATAAAAATGAAGCATGAAAGTCCCAATCTGTTGGCCCTGCCTGCCTAACGGTAAGGCACTCATCTGCTATATGGCCGACCCGGGTTCGAGTCCCGGCTCGGGTCATTTGCCGACCCCTCCCCGTCTCTCTCCCCATTTGCTTTCTGTCCCCCTCTCATACTGTCCTGTCATCAATAAAGTCGAAAAAGACCAAAAAAAAATCTTTACAAAAAAAAGAAAGTCCCAATGTGCATCCTCGGGCCACATCCACTATGGCACCTCGCCTGAAGTACTGAGACTGTGGGACACTCAAGTGCAGGAAACGGGGTGCAGAAAAATGTATACAAAAACAAAAACAAGTCCTGTAGCAGTCAGCAACTAAAATTCATGCTTTCGTATTACTGTTATTACTAAATCTGCTAAGCCCTTGGCCCTGTTATAAATTTGACCGAAAATGACCAGAATGCCAATGGCCCAGTCATATTGTATTAGTAAAGGCTCTATGTAATGTCGTAGCAGTGTAGTACTATGGTAGTAGAGTCTTTTCAATGACTGTTACAGCGTTCCATTGGCGGAACGGTTCACTTTGTACAACAACAGACACACACAATGTACAACACCCCCCGCTCCCCCATACACGCGCACGCACACACACACACACACACACACACACACACACACACACACGTCACACACACACGTCACACACACACACACACACACACACACACACACACACACGTCACACACACACGCACACACACACGCACGCACGCACGCACGCACGCACGCACGCACGCACGCACGCACGCACACACACACACACCACACACACACACACACACACACACACACACACACACACACACACACACACACACACACACACACACACACACACACACACAGTATACACACACACAATACGAAACACATGTCCTGCACAATTACTGGAACACCACCAATGCTATTCTTAGACACCAAAACACTATATATGCAAAGCAGTGGTGACAACCAACACAGTCATCCAATCCTCTTGTTCTGGAAGAGAGGGAGATTCTGATCAGTTCCTCTGCTTCATCCGGCCTTGATGCAGTAGAGTAGAGACTGTGGGAAGTCTCTGAAGTGAACTTTAATGGGAAACCAGCCTGCCTGCCTGTGCCTGCCACCCACCCACGGCCTGCTCTTTTCAGTTAACCTTTTCTCTCCTCGCCCCACACAATGTGACACATTCAACAGTGCCACCCAGCAGCGTAGCACGCGCCAATAAGGGAAAGAGAAGGAGCGAAAAGAAAAAAAGGAACTGAGTCATCCTTTAAAAGTGGACAGGGTGACTCAAAATGGGTTGGGGGTGGTTGTGGTGGAGGTGTGTGTGTGTGTGTGTGTGTGTGTGTGTGTGTGTGTGTGTGTGTGTGTGTGTGTGTGTGTGTGTGTGTGTGTGTGTGTGTGTGTGTGTGTGTGTGTGTGTGTGTGTGTGTGTGGAGGCAAGGTCAACAGGAGGACTTGTTGCATCCTTCATGTCCCTCAGAATATTTTATATATTGTATATATTTTTATATTTTATATATATACACACATATACATATACATATATATATATATATATATATATATATATATATATATATATATATATATATATATATGTTGGGATGGATAAACTATCTATTAGGATCGATTCAGTACCTTTTGGGATCGACAAAAGTTGGGATCAACATATTGTGAATTGTGATCCATAAAGAATCTATTGGGATAGGTTTGTATATATTGAGATCAACAGTAAAGAGTTGTACAGTAGAAGTAGCTTTATAAATGTAATTACAATACTAGTAGTATGATGCACATTAATGGCATCAATGAAGTATTTGTACTACGAGTTGTGGTTGCTTAGTTAGCTTGAAAGATGTTTCGTTCCTCATTTGAGGAAAGGACTTCCAGCAGTTCTTCCTTTGCTTGTAATGATGCGGCTTGAAACATTTGCCACAAGGAATACGGATTTAGGGTGAGGAGCTGTGTACACATATACGCCTATGGATATTTTTGAAAGTGCACAGGTTTTGGTCTCTCGTTTAGTTTTACAATGTGCATCTCAAAACTGTGGTTTAGGGGGCTAAAACGCACCTGCCACAATGGAGTTTTTATTTTTATCCACATGTCGTGTTTATATGTAAATGCATATAAGATATCTGCATTTAAAAATATCGACATACAGTACGTGTAACCAGCACCTTGGGAAAATCTCTCTTCTAACCAGACGGAATTGCACATAGGGTAGCGCAAACAATCAAGGTCTGACCACTGGCATGTTTGTGGTATTATCCAAAAATAGGGTTAGGTTATGGGCACGTCATATGACAAAGACCTATTTGGTCGAATCATTAAGGCATAACAAAACCGGAATCAGAAACAGTGTGCAGTGAGGAGAGACTTCTTTACTTTATTTGACATGTTTGTGGTATTAACCTCGAAGGCCTCGTAGGTAGGTGACCAAGAGTCGGGCAACAGTAATTACTCTTCCAGAAAAAAACAAACATCTAGGACCTGCCCTGCCCCCTATCTCTTTCTTTCTCCTGGCTCACAGGAATTAAGGTCAGCGTTCTTCTACCCGTCAACAGCCAGAGGGACCTCGAAAACAATGCACCTTGTGATGAAGGGTTTTTAAGGAACAAGTGCACTTTGTAGAACACTTGGGAGGCATGTGTAGCCATTTTCTCACACACGGATGTTATCTTTGGCCACGCATGAGGAAACATTTTTTTGACAGGGGTTAGAGCCATAAACAAAAGTTCCCCTGCCAAACATTTTTTCTAGGCCTTTTTTAGAGGCCAGTGTGGTGTCAAGGTTTTCCCTCTGTCTCTCAGAGTCTAGACCGCTGTGGAATACTCAAAAGAAGAACAGACAAGTAGTCTGGTCTTGCCATAGCATTGAACTAGTTTCCCAGAATATGAGACTTATAACATGTATGGAAATGAGAGTTGAGAAGAGTCTTACGAATGGCATGGCAAGGCCAGGCTAAAAGAAGAGAAGAGAAGAGAAAAGACAAGAGAAGAAGAAAAAAACAACAACGATACAGAGATTACGTCACATCGAAGGCTTGAAAGCGAGTTCTGTCCACGGCGTGATTGATGAGCACACACTTGTGTATCACTCTGGCCTGTCAGACCAGGCTGGCTGAGAATAGAAGTGGCACTACAGTGAGATGTCATTAACTCGGAGGGGTAGAGGGTGGGCGAGGGAGAAAATTAAACCAGGCACGAGGGGGAGAGAGAGAGAGAGAGAGAGAGAGAGAGAGAGAGTTGAGATTTAACCACTCACTTATAATCCAGTATCATATTCACTTGCTCACATCAGTCAATAGGAATAAAGACATAATTCAACATATACGTAAACACAGAGAGGGAGATAGAGTAAAGAAGAAGAAGAAGAAGAAGAAGAAGAAGAAGAAGAAGAAGAAGAAGAAGAAGAAGAAGAAGAAGAAGAAGAAGATGGGAGGATGGAAGATAAGATGGAGGTATAGATAGCGTTAATGGAGAGGTGGAATAAGAGGGAGCAAGTTTAAGAGCATTGCTTAAATGGATGAGCAGCACACTGCCCTAGTCTAGGCTAATCCTGGTTCAGTCATACTCGAAACACACACAGACCGCCTACACCAAGGCTGTGGAGATGACCTATTTGGAATGCAGAGAACACAGGACGGAAAAACACACACTCTCTTACATACACCACATAACAAACCCAATGAACAACAACAACAACAACAACAGACGCACACATGCATGCACACGCTCGCACGCACACACACACGCACACGTACACACACAATATATATATTTTTCTTATCGCATGCCTGCTGTCTATAGTCTGTTGTCTCAGACACCTGAAAGTCACATTCATTCATCTATTCTAGACAGTATGTGACACTCACACAAACAAACAACCATCTTGACCACCATTGTTGTCTTCCGTGATGTGCGTGACAACCAAAAATGATACCAGCAAAAAAACCAAAAAAAAACTTTAAAGACTCAAAAGACAGGAAGTGAGACAGCTTCCTCTTCCAAGAGAGCGTGGACCGGACCAGAGAGCCACAACGACAGTTGTACTACTTTCACAGCATACAACACTTTTGCTTTCTTAATGCTCCCAATCTAACTGAATATTACTCTGACAAATAAAAGCAGTAACCATAAATACCACCAGCAACAACAACAACAATAACGGACCAAAACTCAAATGACTCAACTTCCAACAGGAAAAGCAAAAGGAAGAGGGTGTGGACCTATAGTCACAAATTAAGATAGAGGACTGAAAAAGAGAAACATGACAAGAGAGAGAGAGAGAGAGAGAGAGAGAGAGAGAGAGAGAGAGAGAGAGAGAGAGAGAGAGAGAGAGAGAGAGAGAGAGAGAAGCACAGAATGAAAGCACAGATGACAGGTGGAGAAAAGCAGATAGGACAAGAGAAGGGTCTTTTACACAATTTACACCTGTGCCAATAGCACAACTGGGCATGGCGTGTGCCGTGTGTGTGCCTAAGCCAGTTACCTGTGCCAAGGACGCTACTGGGCATCGTGGTATGGGCATCCAAGATCTTGCGCAGCCAGTCGGAGGGGATGCGAGTCTCGCTCTCGTAAATGGTCTGCAGCATGCTTCAGCAAGCCGCCCAATCGCCTCGTCGACTCCGCTTCGCTCAACGCAGCGCCAACAAGTCCAACCGGCAAGCCTCCGACTACTTGTCAAAAAAGCGCTCCAACACACACACGCTCCTAAAGTGTCTTCTTCTCTCTGCTCCTTTCACTATGTCGTCCAATCACTTGTTTCTCCTTGTTTTCTCTCTTCTTCACACAGTCCACCGCTGGCACAGGCGCCCACAAATGCGTTCGCAAGCTGGTGGTTCTCTCCAAGACACTCCACAGAGGAGGAGGAGGAGGACAATATATCCCAGTTTTATTTTTGCGCGGCGTAGATCCCTGAAGACTTGAGCGGAGCGCAAGACCAGAGGAAGTGCCTGCTGTGCAACCATGTGAGAAGCAGACAGCTCTCTCTCTCTCTCTCTTTCCCCCCTCTCTCTCTCCCTCTCTTTCTGTGTCTATGTCTAAACCTCTCTGTCCTTTCTTTCTTTCTCTCTTTCTTTCTGTTTCTGTCTCTACACCTCTTGGATTCTGTCCCTCTGTCTAGCCCTCAGTGGCTCTCTCTCTCCGAGTGACAAGATGAGAAGCACTCCCACTGCTTTGCTCTGCATCCCCCTCTGTGCGCTCTCTCTCTCTCTCTCTCTCTCTCTCTCTCTCTCTCTCTCTCTCTCTCTCTCTCTCTCTCTCTCTCTCTCTCTCTCGCTGTCTTTTAGTCGTCACTCTCGCTCACTCTCTTCTCAACTGGCTCCTTCTTGCACTCCCTCCCTCCCCTTTTGTGAATGCAATAGTTCTATACAGCCCGTCTCTCTGTCTCTCACTCTCTCTCTCTCTCTCTTTCTCTTTCTCTACCTCAGTATTTCTCCACTCTTCAGCTGTCTGACGATTGCCGTAGTTTCCCTTTTCTGTTCTCTCTCAACTGTCACTCTTCACTTCTATGGCACAGCTCAGCCTCTTCTGCGAATCATATGAATCATGTCTGTCTTCTTCTCCTTTGTGAAACTGACTCTCTCTCTCTCTCTGCCTCTCTCTCTCTCTTTCTTTCTATCTCTCTCTCTCTTTTTCTCTCTCTCTCTCTCTAGTTGCTAGTGGATGGATGACAGCTCAGATTCATTAGCATATGAATGTGTTGCAGCCCTGTGCTCTCTCTCTCTCTCTCTCTCTCTCTCTCTCTCTCTCTCTCTCTCTCTCTCTCTCTCTCTCTCTCTCCCTCCCTCTCTCTTTTTCACTCTCCCTCCCTCTTTCTCTGCATCTCTCCCTCCCTCACTGCCTCCCTCCAGCCCTCCCTCTCTCAGGTGACAGGAATAGCACCCAGGCCAGCCCAGCCTAGAAATAGCCCAGGCCAGACCAGGGGAGTGGAACAGCGGCCAGCTACATAAAAATAGCAGCACAAAAACACAGCTGTCTGACTTCATCCTCTTCTCCTTTTCTCTTGCTCCCTCGCTCTTGCTCTCTCCCTCCTTTCGCTCACACACACACACACACACACACACACACACACACACACACACACACACACACACACACACACACACACACACACACACTCTCCCTCCCGTCTCTGTTTTCCTCTCCTCCTTCTTGTGCGTTTTTTCTTTTTCTTTTTCATGCATCGTCTACTAAACTCGCTTTTTTGTCAAACTTTTCTCAACGTTCTTTTTTTCATTATGTTTCGACTGTATGTCCGTTTTTTCGATCACCAGTTTGCCAACTTTATTTATGCTTTTTTAAGGAGGATTTCCTGAATTCCTGTCTTTGCCCTAATCTCATTCTTAGCAACTCCTCATTCTTATCTTATCTTCTACTTCTCTTTTTGTCTCTTCATAGCGTCTCATTTTGGTCCTCCCTTTTTATGCTTCAAACAGCACTTTAATCTGTACTGCTGATTAAGTCTTGATGATGACCATCTCCACCCAACTTATCACCAACGTACGTATCTCGACACCACCAACCTACCACTAACAAATCAAAACACCCCCACCTCAGCCGACTCCATATCATATCAACACCCCCAGCCAACATAAGGCCACCGCTATCTCAATACCCCCAACATACTATCACCAACAAATCACAACACGCCCACCACCCCAACTGTCTTCATAACATAGAGACATAGACACCCCCACCTCCACTGACTCCATCTGTCTGTTTTATCTCCCTCTTCAGAGTCATTCTTCAATATGTATACTTCAGCTACTGACCCCCTCACTCCTCTCATTCACCCATGGGTGCTGCGAGGGGTGGAAAGGTGTTACAGATTCTAAGGGTCCAAGCACTGACAGGGGGCCCAAAATTCGAATCTTTCATGGGGCCCTAAATTTCTGGCAGCGCCCCTGCATTCACCCCTCACTTCTTCATGCCCTCCTCCATATCCTCCCATCCACCAATCGCTCTATTCATTCATTCATTCATTCATTCATTCACATTTTATCACACTTTTCAGCCCTCCTGCTATTGCTGGCAGTATTCACTAAGTAGCACCTCTTCCTCCATATTGTAAAGAAACACACACACACAAACACTAAGTAGTAGGTCTTTCACCATAGCGTAAAAACACACGCACAAATACTAAGTAGTAGGTCTTTCACCATAGCGTAAAAACACACGCACAAATACTAAGTAGTAGGTCTTTCACCATAGCGTAAAAACACACGCACAAATACTAAGTAGTAGGTCTTTCGCCATGTCGTAAAAACACACACACATATTACGAAGTAGTAGGTCTTTCGCCATATCGTGCCATTATTTTGTTGGGGCGGCTAGTAGTTTTCCAAAATGATGGACTGTGCTGTGGGGCGGGAGGAGATTAGAAGCAGGCAGATTAAAGGGAAGTATGTCAGTGGTACGGCACGGCGAAGCGAGCGCAGGCGAGGCGAGTGGAGTGGAGGCGAGGAGAAGCGAGGGGATTGAAGAGGCGAGGGCTTGGTCACAGCAGCAGCGGCAATGGCAGCCAGGGCCTCTGACAGCTTTGGCTGGGCCCAGGACAAAGACATATGAAAGGGCCCCAAACCCAATACACATAATGGAATGAGGAGACAATTCTGGGCCCCCTCTCTCCCCGGGCCCGGGACAACTGTACCCGTTGTCCCCCCCCTGTCAGCTTCCCTGATGGCAGCAGCACTGGTGGCGGAGGTGGAGAGGAGCAGACACAGAGGCACAGGGAGGCCGACAGAGGCGGGACAAAGGGTTCAGTTGTTCCAGGCCCCAGAGAGAAACATGGTCCAGAATTCGGTCCTCATTACATTGCATGTGTTTAGGTCGGTGGGGTGGTCCTTTCAGATGGCCGAGTCCCGGCCGGGTCCAGCCAAAGCTGTCAGCAGCCCTAGCTGCATAGAGGCAGAGTGCTGGATGCATCTGACAGTGGGAGTGCAACTGAGAGTGTGAGTGCAAGTGCACTGACCTGATTGCTCTGTGCTCGGCCCTGCAGTGCATTTCAGATGCAGGACATCATGCCCCCCCCCCTCTCTCTCTCAGTTTTACAATTCTCCATTGCATTTCAGATCACCATGTACTCACTCTTTCTTTCTCTCTTTCACCCCTCTTTCTCTTTCACTACATCTCTCCATCACTCTTTCTTTTTCTCTGTTTTACAATCCTCCACTCACAGTGAATGAACTGCACAAAATGTTTTTTGTTTTTTTGTGCAGAAAGACAGGGAGAGACAGCGAGAGAGAGAAAAAAAAGAGAGAGAACTGCAGAACACAGCTAAGAATAGCACAGTGACCCGTGGCAAGGGAACATATGCGCACACAAATACCCACATAAAGTTGCACGCGTATGCGCGCGCGCACACACACACAGACACACAGACACACACACAGACACAGACACATGCACACACACACACACACACACCCACACACCCACACAGCCACACACAGACACACTCACAGACACACACACACACACACACACACACACAGTCACACACACACGCACACGCACATGCACATGCACACACACACACACTCATTAAGCTTAAATAACATCAGTCGATGCTATTACGGGATTGATTGACGTGTTGAAGTTGCACAGAATACTGACTCTGTTTAAAGCTTTGGCTTCACACAAACCAGATCAGGCCAGGGAGGCTTTTTTCTCACCCCCCTTATTGACTTCTTCCCTTTCTGAAAAGCAATGTATTGAATAGGAGCTGAAAAGTGCAGTAGCTAGTATGCTGCATACCAGATGACTCGTTTTCACGAGTTACAACTGCGAATGCGAAGTCATGAAACAAAATGCAAATTCATAAGCTTTTGCATGACAAAACAGTCATCACACACACACACACACACACACACACACACACACACACACACACACACACACACACACACACACACACACACACACACACACACACACACACACACACACACATCTCGAGAGAAAAAAGTTACTCAGCAATGTCAGTAAGCACTTGACATTGGGCCAGTTAGAATTCGGGACAACCCAATCCCCTGAAGACTCATTGATAGGGAGGGCAGCCAGCCAACCGTGCTCTGCCATTGTCTCTGAAATTGGCATCGCCGTAATGTTTGTTTTCCCCCTAAGGTGTTGTTCCTTTAGAATATCCCCTATGCACTAGACACAACTTTGGCCCTGATGCAGACACACACACACACACACACGCACGCACGCACACAGGCACGTACGCTCACACTCACGCGCACACACACACATACAAACACACACCACACCACACCACACACACACACACACACACACACACACACACACACACACACACACACACACACACACACACACACACACACACACACACACACACACACAGACTGTTCCACATGTTGTTCCAGACGCAACAAAGTCTGTCCCTCCAAAATAGGTCATGAACAAAAGTGCACATCTGATGGGGGGTGCAGGCAGACAGCCCCGAAGACATATTGTTTTAACATTCACACACACACACACACACACACACACACACACACACACACACACACACACACACACACACACACA
>NC_085876.1:23672306-23697306 GCF_034702125.1 Engraulis encrasicolus | reverse complement strand
TGGGAGTGAGGCGTGGGAGTCATCAGTCTCATCAGTATGACACTGTGCGATGTTACGAGCTGTCATTGTCAAAACAGGGGCTCTGGTTCTGCGTCATTAACCAGCAGCGCACCGCTAATGCCAGGCCTGTGTCCCTGCTAGTCACTCATTGCCATTCAGCTCACACAGCGCGCAGTACAAGCACAGCAGGAGAGAGAAGGGAGGAAAAGACATTGGTAGCATTGCTAACTGTGGTAATAAGATGCACTCGGGTGTTATCTTGTACTCACATTATAATATCAAGACCTTATACAGGGGTGATAGTGAGAAAAAATCCTGAGCCTGAACTTTTTCCCCTGCTCTAACGACGACGACAAGATACTGCATAGTGACGTAATGTAGGCCTATTTTGACATTATTCAAGCCTGATAGTAGAAGAAAACCCTGAACCTGTAACACTTTCTAAGATAAGAATAACCTAATGGCTAATTATTATCAATGTTTTTATTTTTGCAAACTCTGTCAAGCCTGAAATCAGGCATGGAGCCTGAATACTATCAGCCCTGCTTATAATGCCATATTACTAACATCACAGAGACAGACACTCATTATTTACATGCAGAGCCTCTGTTTTAACCTTATTATGACAAAAACTGAACATGTCTTAATCTGTTTCTTAAAACTCTTTGTAATGTCATAACAATGTTTTTACGATGTAGTTAGGCTTTTTCATCAAACTGTGAGTAGGACCGCCGGCGAACCCATGAAAGCGCTACTACACAGACAATTCTATACACGTGTACTCCTCAGGGAAAATTATGGGGAGTGTGTGAGCAGACTGCAAGCTTTTTCTGTCTCTCTCATCTGTCTCCTTCTGTTTTGATCTCGTTCATTCTAGTTCTAGCCTGTGTTTTCCACTAGCTGAGTGTTTGAGTGGCTAGTCAGGCTGGAGGACTTGGAGGAGCAGGGGACTAGAGCAAGCGGAGGAGGCCAAGCGAGAGGCCTGCCAGCCTGGGTGTCCATCTGCTGTGCTCGGCCTGCCAAGACATATACACAGCCAGCCTGGGCCTGTTCAGGGGTGCATTTCTGGAAAGCGTAGTTGTTAGCAGTTAGCAACTTCGGTAGTTGACAATGGGAAATTGTATCGCAACCAACAAAGTAGCTAACATAGTTAGCAACTACGCTTTCCAGAAATGCACCCCAGACAAGACCAGACTGAGTAGGTGAGACGGCCATCAACACAGTAAGAATGCAGTGTTATCAGAGACGGTGAATAGGCATACTAGAAACTGAGAATCTAGAAAATCTTTGGGTGGTATTTTAAACACATTATTGTTAAAAGAAAATACTCTGGGCCCAAACACACTCTAGAAAGTGTTAAATAAACTCTCTAAGTGTTGAATTCACACTGCAAAGTGTATTGTGTGCATATAGACTCAGAAGGCGTCTTCAGGCTCATAGAGTATCATGTTGGTTCCAGTGCTCACAATAATCTTGAATGGCTCATGTGTTTGAATACTGACAATCATTTCATCACCATCATCATCATCACCAAAATCATAATCATCATCACCAATATCATCATCAGAGCATTTGAGCATCCGAAAGTAGACCTCAACAGGTTCATCTGGGCCACTCGCACTAATACAACAAAGCATGAACGCCAGTGAGTGGTTCACCTGTGAGCACCTTGGCTGTCAGAGTAACTGGTATGGGAACTTAAGCACCCGGCATACAGCTAGTCTGAAGTCATCAAGTGAGCCCATCAAGTCATCAAGACTGGTGGCCGTCTGAATAATGTGAGCCCTGCATCACTCTTATTAATCTTTTACCTGTGACACCTTCCATTCAATGCATTTACAGCCGTAAAAAGTAGTATCTGGTGGCATAACATAGCATAGACATAAACTTAAACAATTCTTGTTTTACTATGGGAACCGTTAGTCGTTTTTCCTTCTTCGCTTCAAAAACTGAACTTGTCTGACATTACGCCGCAAAAGCCTAATTGAAGCAAAGGGGAGGAGAGCCATACCACCCAGTTTCAAACCCGGGCCTACAGGGTTCCAAACACATGCTCTGAAATGCAAGACCATGACAGTCAGAGCACACCCACCACACCATGACACTTACAGTATCCTTGAACACTTGGCACTTTGGCATCTTTGCTCTAGTTTCACTGTACAGAAAACCACAGTGTATATAATGACAGTACTAGAAGGTCTTGAGTCATACAGTACTATTCAGAAGAGCTGCACTGGGCCTTTCAACAAACTGATCACATCACACCTCACTTTAGTGGAAACAGACCCATACCAAAAATATCTTGGCCTATATAAAGCTTACAAAATGATTCATACATGGACTTTAAAATTCTACTATATGACACAGTGGCCGATTCCCCATCTTCATCATATGTAAAGGCACAAACATATAAATATAAACATTGTGCATGGAATATGTAAAGGATAATTGACGACACGGTGTGCGTATAACAGGGAAAAAGATGCGGTCACGATGCGAAGCGCGGCCCACATTTTCACACATATAAGATTTGCATAGCCATGTAAGCTTTATATATCTAGTGTCAACGTTAGCGCTGGCCAGGCCATGATAGTCAAGTGGTTGCCGCTTAGGTGCTCTAGAGCAGATTATCAACCCTCTTCACGCCTGATTGGTGAGTTTCAAATTTGGCACCTTTTCAAAAGTTCTCTTTTTCCAACTCTGGTAGCTTGCTTCTTTGCAAACCACCACCTCTCCAGCTAGACCTTGTCATAAATATACCATGGGCTTCTCTTTGTCATCTTGCCTGTTCATCTGGGAATTGTTTGCTCTCCTCATCTTAAATTGGATAAGCGTTCCTGATGCATAGGCCTATGTCCCCTTTGATTTTCACAGTGCTCATGGAAAACCATGGGGCCCGGCCTCCTCTGAACAGAGCCTTACCACCTGATCTAATTCATAACATTTCAATAAGGAAACTGCTTTCATGTATTTTGTTTCTTGACTTTAATGGACCTGACAGAAATGTATTTTTCCTATGTGGGGGAACAAAAGTGGCAGTGGAATTTCTGCTCAGCAGCAGCCTCGGGGTACAAAGGAAAATGCAAATGAAGAGCTCTTTTCCAAAATGCTATAAAAGGCCATTTTCATGCAATTTCCTCAAATCAAATATGTAAAATATGACCTCAAGGTATTAGGGCAATTGTGACAGGATTGATGTTATCTGATTTTTCCTTGCCAAATCCAAAACAACAAAACAGTGATTTTACTTGGCATGGTATACACTGATATAATATTAACACAATACAAAACATTGCGTTTATATTATTGATAATGAAAGCGCATTTTGAAAAGGGATCATCAAATGAATGTGATAACGGTGTCTGATCATTGTATTTTATTTGGCCCAGACCTACTGTAGGTTTCAACCTTCAATGGTTCTGTTCAGATTTTTTTTCTTCAGGATTTCAATGTGTAGACTTCTCTCGAGTCAGTAATTGAATCAAGACTTTGTCCTACCTACAGATTGAGTATGGCTATCACCAGACTACCGGTATATCACAAGTTATATTATAGTCAGGAAAACATCTATTCATTTTCTTGTGGGGGAGGTCAGAGTAAACTATATGAAATACTATCTAAGGCAGGGATGGGGATTTTTTTTCATTTGGGGGGCCACTTCAAATTCCTCCAAGGGCCGTACATGTCCTCCAAGGGCTGCAATGAACACAAACCAGGATTTCCCCTGCATTTTAGGCCTATATTGAAGGCTAAGATTCTAAGATTCCTCTACAAAATATTTCATATTTCATCTGAAGCTGTATAACATTAAAATTATATCGGGGGCTAGATAAGACAGCCTCAAGGGCTGTAAATGGCCCTCGAGACATAGGTTGCCCACCCACCCCTGATCTAAAGCTTGATGGGAAGCATGGTTTTCACATCTGGTGTCAACATGGTGGATCTGTTAACAAACTAAAAGCTTTCGTTTGTTTGTCTTGCACTCCCTCCCCGTTCAGTGCTTGGGTCCCTAAACTCAGGCAAAGATTTCAGCAGGGTCACCATGCCTTCAGATCGGAATGAGGCAACATGGGAATTCCCAGGTTACCCTTGACCAGGGATGAGGCAAAATTTCCTCCTGTCAGCTTAACCCCTAGCACAAAGCTATAGGTTATAACCGTATTGTCACCAAAATTGTAATGGCTATGTCTTAATCAGTTACTTAACCCCTTAGCACAGCACTATGGCTCTCTGTAATGTCACAGCAATGTTGTTATGATGTAGTTAAGCATTTTCAGCAAGTGAATAGGGTCGCCGGCGACCCCTGCTGCAGTAAGAGGCTACGGCTGTCGGTACTGTCATAGCAATGTTGTTATGACGTAGTTGAGCATTTTCAGCAAATAGTGAATGGCCCGCCAGTGACCTCATCTGCAGTAAAGACAAGGCTACCTGGGTGTCTGAAAGGTGACCTTACCTGCATGCTGTGGAGAGGTCATGATTGACAGCTGAAGGCAACACAGGTACGATGATGATGAAGACGTGTGGTGATGTGGGACTCTGCTCCACGCCTGTGATGGTTGCAGGGTAACCCCAACAGCATGGGCTTTGCTCTACGTCCAAACACCGTCACCTGTAGGCGGAAAGCAGGGATGGACATTAGGGGCAGGGGGCTGAAGAGAAAGTAGGTTGAAAAATGAAACACAGTTTCCTTCCAACACAGGCCACTTCAATGAGTAACCAGTGGACCAGTGAACCAGTCTTACGATCATCTGATTCTGTTGGATCACATGTGTGGTGGGTTTTTGTGTTTTAGTGCTTTTTAGTAACAACACAGCCCATCTATCTCGTTGGGTAACTGGTGTAACAGCTATGTAATATCAGGTGGTAGTGTTGTAGGCCTTCTTGAATTTACACTATGAAAAAAGAGTTGTAGTTGAATTTACAGCATGAATTTGCTTCTACTTTTCCTTTTGACATTTCTGCTGAGGAGGGAGAATCCCTGGGCACCAGTGCCTTGGGGGACCTTGGCAAATCACTTGTACATTTTTTTTCCTGATATTTTCTTATCATGCAATATGAATATCACAATGAGCACAGAGAGCAGAGAGTTGCCACCCTGTTGTGCAGATTCACTGATGCAATACATATTTAGGTAGCCTATATGACAACACTAGACAAGCTCCCCCTACCCTACCATTGAACATGCAGTACAGTAGGCTATTTCCCATTTAGTCACTGCCTAAGCATATAGTTATCAGGCAGTGTTATATCGCCACATGATATTATCTAATTAGCCTATTTATGGACATAAACTTGAGTCAAGGGATATTTGAGAATCTGGTCACTGAGGATATGTTCAATCAACTAACATTTGTAGTACAGCCTATAGGTTGACACCCATGATGGAAAAGTGAATGTGTGCGTAATGCGTGGAGACTATGCAAAAGACATGACACCAAATAGATTTTTTCCACGCTCAAACAAACATTCACATAGGCTACCACACACTCGCTCCCATTTACATTGCAATATATGAAGTGGTTGCGGAATAGAGACCGTCGCCTCAACCTCAATTGATGCGTCGCTCACGTACTGTGGGCGTTCGCGCAGAGGTCGTGTATGTGTTCAGTAGATGGTATCAGTTCTATTTTTAGCGCATGATGTTTTCCCAGTGGAGGGAGGACAACGAGGAAGCGATGCATGATACTAACCTGTTACCATGCACGCTTGAACAGTTCCATACGTGATAAATAGCCTTTTCCACCAAATATAATAACTTGATATACTTTGAATACAGCTCATTGTTTGTATAATGTAGACTGTAGTTCACGGCAACTTACTTCTCACACGACGCATATAGATTTTTATGAAAGATGTGCAGTTTCCGGAATATGTTTTACATTTGCAAACGCGAAGAATCCCCTAGCCTGTGTTGTCGTAGTGTGGCATCAGAAAAGACAATGTTATACACGTCTAACACTTTACATCACAACATTAATCAATGGCAAAGATTTGCCCTAGCGTTTTGATAGTCAACCGAGGAAACTCCATCTTCAGTGTCCAATTATTTCCTCGAAAATTATCCATGGACCGCATCTAAAGAGGAACGTACATGGTCGATAGTTTTCAAAGCCTTTCCAATCTATATAGCTCTATTTGTAGTTAAAATGGATTCTACTGGGATCCGTGTTGCGATAGGCTGCTGTAGCCTACATGAAAATAGCAATTAAACTTACCCTTTCCGGGATTCCTCGGTAAATTATTAGTCTACGCCTTCATGTCGGTTGACACATCATTGTGGGATCAGGCTCAGGTTAATTCAAATCACAGAGACACAAGTCTCCGTCTCATCTTTTAGGGGAGAGCTAGACCGACGAGCTTTCAGACAAACTGCAGCGAATGTTAAATGCTACCGCTGCCTCTGGCGACACAAGTACTTACTAAAAATAGCAACACAATGGACAAGATTCATAATAATATCGTTTACACAATATAGGCAGGCGCAGAGGTTTATCTGTCTTAGGGGTGACTATAACAAGGCTCACACGCTATCAATTGAATGGTTCATGATTTAGTATAATTATAATAACTGATTTTATGAAAATGTGTCTTATTTACATACAGAAATCTCGTGCGTAAAATGTTCTTTCATTGAATTGGCTTGATCATTGCAATGTAAAATAGACTGCAAACTCAATCAAATTCCCTATGCCATTTCCTCCATTCAGTCATCCTTTTCAGATACAACTAGCCTAAAGCAGAAATACAACGATGCCAATGATAGCCATGCATGGGAAGGGAGAAGGAAGTCTGTGCTCACTGGCGCTTAGCTTTCCCACATAAAACATGGAAATAGCGCCACAGGTGATGTATACGTGCACCACCAACCACCACAGCAATTGTGGCTCATAAACCCCATACGAAGCTCAGAGTTCACCCGGTCTTGTGATCATACAAGCCAAACAAACTAAACCTACTGAGAAATCAGCTGGGTGTTGAGCCGCGAGGGATGAATCAAATCCATACGCGCGTCCTACTCTCGGCCCAGGGCGCTTATCATCACAGATACACACCCGGCGCGGCTACCGTGCCTGCTTGGACCGGGGGAAACATGAGATGGCACTTTGGATGATAGAACAGTTCGGCTGATCAAATGGGGAACCTGGTGGCGTCGGCCAAACGAGGACCACTGCGCGCGCTCAATCAAGGCTTTCGCCACCTCCAAACTGGCCCGATTGGATGGCTGTCAAGATGGAGACAGGTAAGGCTTATGGTCAGTTCTGCGTTCGCAATGGGAAGATTGTAGGCTGTACTTGTGCATCGCAAATGCAATTTTCCACATTTTGTCTATGCATCGCTATTGCATTTTTTCCGCCTTTGGCAAACACAGCAGCGTCCACATGACTAAAAGGGTACTGAGATAAGTAGTCTTGCCACCATAAAGAGGAACTATTCTTGCCAGACTATTCTGCAGAATGTATGCATTTGCGTAGCTGTTGCACAATGGTCACTTTTCACAGAACTTAGCCAATAGACATTGCATTGGCATTTTCTTCCCCGTCAGCAACTTAATAGCAAATGTAACCACATTATCTAGTTTTAAATGACCAACAATTCCTCTTGGAGTAACTGCATGAAATGCATAGGCTATTCATTGCATTGTGCATGCCAGACAGGGAAAGAAAACATGATCTTCAGGTCATTGAATGCCAGTTTATCAGTATAAACTGCCTTACAAAGCCAAATGCACGCGGTTGTAGTCTTTCACATTGCCTAAAACATGTCAAAGCTGTCATATTTTTTTTAATTTGGGTCAATCAGTGTTGATGAAGGCGCTTGAACGCTTGTTGAAAGTGAAAAAACGCCCCTAGTCACGGGTATGTCCCTTGCGTCACACCCATCGGTCCAATCAGCGAAGACTGTCAGAGTAGGAGACGTAAATCTAGCAATATGGCGACTATCCGGAGAGTGTACGGACTCTGGAAGCCTATCAGTTTTTAAACGAGAAAATAGCTACGTAACCTACGATAAAATGTGGTGGGGTTAGGCTAAAGGACGTGCGCCGCAACGTTTTAAATAATGTTTGCAGAGGTAAGTCTGCCGTGTTGTTGACTGCTATGTGTTGAGTTTGTTTTGCGTTATACAGTGACAGGCACAACTAGCCAGCTAGCTAGTCAGCTAACGTCAGTGTCCACTATGGGCTAATGCTAGGTAGCTTAGCTGGCTACCAACCTAACAGGTAAACACAGGAGAGCTCAGGCTATGTTTTGAAGGCATCTGGTTGCTCGGTCTGGGATTACATCGTTAATGCGATGAGCTTACGCTGTTACCTTCAGATGCAACAGCATCCAAAATTAGCCACAATGGTGTGATCATTAATGTATTGATTGTGTCACACATTATGCTTCCAAAATGTTGGACGAAACGAGCGGAACTTGCTACACATGTAGAACTAGGTGTTGGCTGACTAGTGTTTGATTTAGTGATAAACGGCTTGAGCCCTTCTTGCCCCGGGTTGTCAATTTTCTACGTGGCGCCTGTCCTCCTGTACAGTGTGCCAGTTTGTCTCCTTCCTCCGTAAAAATGACAACAGGCTTGGCTCAATTCTAATTGTTATACTTGACCACGATGATTAATTTAAATAGACCTGCGCACACGAACAACCGAGTCCTGTTGCAGTCAGTTAACTTGGTAGTGAGTAAATAGTTTCACCAGCCTCTGCTGAACTGAACTCCGTTGCGTGTGTACCCGTAGACCTGTCAAGTTATGTACATGGGTTGAGTGCATGGATGCTTTTGGCCAGTGTGCAAATTTCATAGTTTTTACACCACTAGCACTGCTGTCACTCGTTGTCGTCCGCACGGTGTGCGTTCTTCACTGCATCCACAGGGTAGTTCATAGACTTGTTAGCATTCCCTCACAGCCACAGTCGTTCTGTGTTGCCACCGCCATGCAAACCTTTTTCGTCACTTTAAACATACGTGTAGGATAATCTATGATATACCTTTGGTCGAATTAGATTAATTGTAAATATCTGGTGTGGTGCCAATGTACTAAATGGAAGGTTATCGTTGCAACACTGCACGTTGACATGAAAATACACATAAAATGAATTTTAGGGGAAAATCAAATCACACTCAGGGTTCACACAGGGGAAAAGTTGAATTCAATGTCGGTTTTCCTTTAAATGGAATGGAGTTATGTGAGTGAAGGATTTAACGAGATCTCTTTTTAGCTGTGAGTGAGGTTGCAGTTATAGAAAGGGGGGTAGAATGAAGTGTGCCATGCACATCCAAAGCTCATTACTGGATCTTAATCAAAGCTTAGGCCATTGGACAAAGGTACCAGGCGGCCTGGTTGGTCAGGCCCTGCGTCAAAGGAAGCAAGCCAGGGATAACTCCTCTCGCTGCCGGGGCTGCCTGGACACTGGACTGGACATCCCTGTGGCTGTTTGCTGGAAATGTGTGAAAAAGGTTGTCAGCCTTTTTCTGTCTTGTGTGTGGTGGAATGAGGAAGTGAGGAATTGGTCCTCGTCTTGTGATGATTTATTTAAGAAGGCTTTTGTTGATGTAACTGTGGGTTGGTGTCACAGCATTTTAGCATCATTCACTGCATGACATGGCACAGGTGGTAGGCTAGCTTGGCTACTTACAGACACATCACCTCTGGCTTGCCTATGTAGAACTAGAACACCTACACCAAACTGGGTTTGTCAACAGGGCTTGTCATTAACTTTTTTTTCTCACTGCCGGCCTATGTGACTTGTGGTTTTCCTGAGTCACTAGCCAGTCAGCCTTTCTACTAGCCACAGTTTGGATGTCGGTATTCTTTCCTTACCATGACATGTCTGCGCTCTGAAGATGAAGTGTTAATTGAAAGTGAAAATATTTTAGACAAATAGAATCTAAGTATGATCATTCTTGAGCTTGAATATGCCAACTGATGCAAGCGGGCAAATAATAGGGTAAACTGTGGCATATGTTAACCCAAACATGTGTTCCCAGTGCCAACTTGGCTTGTGAGACTCAAGTTATTACTAGCCACGGCAAAGTTGTACCCATTTTTGGCTGGTTCGCAGGTGCCAGCGTCAAGTCCTGTTTGGCAATCAAAAAGCAAGTAGTAAAGTAGTAGCCCTCATGATGTAAAACAAGTCACTGGGTCCACTTCAATATCTAATCTCCCGTCCTCCCTTGTGCTTGTGGCCTTGTGATGACATGCAACACATCATTGATAATAGATTTTTTTTTAAAGTTTTTTTTTAAGGCTTTACAAGCCTTTATTAGAATTTTTATATGACAGGACAGTGAAGCAGAGACAGGAGGCGAGTTGGAGAGAGAGACGGGGATGGGCCGGCAAAGGACCCAGACCGGGAATCGAACCGGGTCGGCCAATTAGTAGACGAGTGCCCTACCATTAAGCCACGGTAGGGCCTGATAATAGAATTTTAATTCAATATGTTGCAAAAGTGCTATCAAAGGTAATTTTCTCATTTTCAGTCAGGATGTTGAATGGGGAAAAGTCTTCCTAGAATTGTTGTGCCCGAGCTGACAGCAGGGAAACTTTGTTGTTTTCTCCACGGAGGTGGGCTTTCAGCGAAGCACGGGGCCACACATTCAAGTCGAGGACTGAAGTTTGGAAAACGGGGTGTGCCCACTTTTTTGGAGGGACCATCATTCTGGGCCATGGGTCATTTTGCCATCGTGCACCACCAGCAGTGGCAGCACAGGCAGGCAGTGACTTGCCTCTTCTCCTCGCATCACTGGGCAACACTGCAGGCGCTGAGAAGCCATAGACAAGATTTGGATTACGCTGTCCACCTTTAACCCTTTAGAGGGAGATGCCTGTGCTGTGCACTGTGCTGCTCTTCGCAGCTCAGCTCAGCGCCTCTAGAAATAGCCCCCACCCCCTGCCACTCACCAGGGAGGGAGGCAAGGGTGACGAGCAGGCTCTAAGGACACTAGAAGGCCCAGAGGCAGGCAGGCAGGCAGGCCGGTAGTCACGTGCACACTGAGGCCAGCAGAAGCTCCTCCAGTTAGGAGAAGTGAAAGCACCGTGGCCAGCAGAGAGATTTGTCATTCGCAAACATTATTCTGATGGTGTGACCATCACAACCGTAGGCTTGTGGTTGACTTGTGCTTGTGCTCTGTCTCGACTACAAACAAACCTGGCTTTTTTGGTGTGCCAAAGCTCTTATATTTGGTACCTTTGAGTAGAGCTATCACAATATTCAATACGTCAATATGTTGTGAAGTATGATAACTTTTTTGGCCATAATAAGTTATATTTGTGTGCTTCTTTGTTTTCCTCGTCACTCTCTTTTTCTCTGTCCAATAGACTGAATGCTTATAGGCGCATTTCACTTCCTTGTTTAGCAATCCTTCCATCTATCTATCTGTCTATCTAGCAACCCCTGCCGCGACGCTTTCAATATTAGAAAGGGTGTATTATTCACATTTTTAACCCATTGGCATTATGTTTGAAAAGGACCACGTATCTGGGCGTGTCTTTTTATTTGAAAAGTTTGGCACTGATGATGGTCCGAAGGACCGAAAACGTTTTGCACTTCACTGGGTAGCACCTTCTTTATTTTCCTTATGCATTACAATTCTTTATGCATCGGCATCAGTGGTGTGCGAGCTCCTCCTTGATGCTTCATTGGAAATGACCACAAGAACGACAGTATTATTGTTTATCGCAATCATTTCTTGACAAATTTATCGTAAAGCAAAATTTGTTATCATGACAGCCCTACCTTTGATTTCGAAACTGGGAAGAGCAACTGAAACTCTCCTTTGGTATGTATCCATAGGAAATTCACTTAGTGCCACTATCTACCCATCGTTGACGCAAGAGATGCAGACAGATGTGTGATTGATTTTGGCTTCTCAATTGTTTTATTTTGCTTTAACAGTTTCTCCCAGTCCAGTGGTTCCACCTCTCCATACCACTTTGTATGTACAGTGAGGAGAATAAGTATTTGATCCCTTGCTGATTTTGTTGGTTTATCCACTAATAAAGACATGATCAGTCTTTAATGTTAATGATAATATGTATTCTAATATGGAGACACAGAATATCAAAATGAAAATCCAGAAATTAACTCTAAAGAATATATAATAATTGATTTATATTTAATTGAGGGAAATAAGTATTTGATCCCCTGCCAACCATTAAGAGTTCTGATCCGGCAGATCAAATGGCACTTCCAATCAACTTGTTATCTGAATTGAACACACCTGTTAATAGTAACCTGCACAAAAGACACATTGAATCTGCAGAATCAGTCCATAGAATCAGTCAATCAATCAAACTAAACTCGCCAACATGGGACAGACCAAAAAGCTGTCAAAGGATGTCAGGGACAAGATTTTAGAACTCAATAAAGGGCCGTACACATACGTCGCTACTAGTTACTCGCTCAGCGAATGAAGTCAATAGAATGTCGATGTGTTCCAGCGAGACTCGCAGGCGAGTAGGCGAGCACTGTACAAGCGATGCGATGTGGGCGGATTCCGAGTTGAAAATATTTTATCTTCGAGCGAGGCGAGTAAGCGAGTAACCAATTGGAATGCAGAGTTCGGTACTTCTCGCCTGTTCATTGGCAGTTAAAGCCGCGGGAACTTTCAGTGAACGTTCCATGAAAGAGTGGCGAGTAGGCGAGCAAGCGAAAAGCTAGCTTTGTGTGTGTACGCCGCTTAAGGCTGAAATGGGCTCCTGGATATTAAAGAGCAAACTGTTGGTGCATTTCGTCCCAATTTTAGGACATACAAAATGATCATCAATCATCAATCTTAGGCCTGTCTCTGGTTCCATACAAGATTTGACCTTGTGGGAATTTAATAACCAGAAAAAGGGAGATAAAGCACCTTAAAACTGTATGGGAGGAGCTAGGAAATGATCTCAAGGCAGCTGGGACTTCAATCACTAAGAAAACTATTGGAAACACTTGATACCACAGCGGATTAAAATCCTGCAGTGCATGTATGGTACCCCGGCTTCAGAAGGAACCTGTTCAGGCTCACCTGAGGTTTGCCAATGAACGTCAAACTGGATTAGGATATGATTGGGAGGTGCTGAAATCAGATAACACCAAAATCAAACTGTTTGGCATTAACACAACTCTATGTGTTTGGAGGAAGAGAAATGCTGCCTATGATTCCAAGAACAACACCTTCTCCAACATCATACATGAAAGTGGTAACATTATGTTTTGAGGTTGTTTGTCTGGCCAAGACACACGACAACTTCACATCGTCAAGAAATGGATGGAGGGAGACATGTAAACGTACAATGCTGCATGCCAACCTCTTTCCCACCACCACTAGACTGAAGGTGGGTCATGGATTGGCCTCCCAAAATGATAATAATCCATAACATACAGCCCAAGCAACGAAGGAGTAGCTCAAGCAGAAGCACATTAAGGTCATGAAGTGGCCTAGACAGTTTCCAAACATTAACCCTATAATAATCCTGTGAAGGGAACAGAAGTTCCCATTTGGCAAGCTACAGTCATACAACTTAAGTGATTTAGAGATGATCTGCAAAGAAAAGTGGACAAAAATCCTTTCTAATATACCCACAAACATTGTCATTAACTGAAAGAAACATCTGACCTCTGTATGTGAAAACAAGGGCTTTGCCACCAAGTATTTTGTCTTTTTTGACTAGAGGGGTCAAATACTTATTTTCCTCAATGGAATACAAATCAATTAAAATATATTCTTCAAAGTTATTTTCTGGATTTTCTTTTTGATGTTCTGTCTCTCTATATTATAATACATTTTATCATTAACATTATAGAATGATCATATCTTTATTAGTGGGCAAACCAACAAAATCAGCAAGGGATCAAATACTTATTCTCCTCACTGTACCTTACCCTGTTCTCATCACTTCACTGAATATTGTGTGCTCTCCACATACATCTGGCCACTTTAAGAAATGAGAGTAATCTCCACCTCAAGCTGGAACAATAGGAAAAGTTTGGAGGGCCACAGCGTTTTTGGTTGGTTGGTAGGTAGGTAAAGTGCTCTTTGGTCAAAAAATTGGAAGCAAAGGAGACGAAGTATCCAAGGCACTCTTCCCAAAAAAAGTTAAAATAGCTTTATTAATTGTTAAAACATTATTTTCTACAATGATTTAACCATTTAATAAAGCTATTTTTACTTTTTTTGGGACGAGTGCCTTGGATACTTTGTCTCCTAATCTTCATCTCAGTTTAGGAACCAAACACAGAACAGGGAGGGAGCAGAAGACATGCTAAATAAACAAAAGCTTGTAGTTTGTTTATAGATCCACCATGTTGATGCCAGGTGTGAAACCAGCCTTTCATCAGGCTTTAGATCAGTGGTCCTCAGCCTTTTTTTTGAACAAACACCCCCTTGACCTCATCATAAGCCTACCAATGAACTCCTTCGTTTTGAAAAATTGAATAGACTAATGCCCCCCAATGGTAACCAAGCCCTGCCCCCACTCAGTTGTTTCCTTTTTAACACCCCCTAGGACTCCCCAACGTCCGCTGGGGGGCTGTAGTGCCCCCATTGAGAAGCACTACTTTCGATAGTAGGATTAAGAAAGTGTAACCTCCCCTACGAAAATGAATAGATGGGTCTCAGACTATATCTCACTGGTGATATGGTGTCGCATTAGCCAGGCCACAGTTGCTGATCCGGCGGGGTAAACACATGTGGGAGTCTCCACTACAGTGGCGTTATGCCCTGCATGTGTTTTGACACCGCTAAGCTATCCTGAGGTTTCTTAACAGTGCTAGGACCAGTGTACTTGAGAGAGAGGGAGAGAGTGAGTGAGTTTCAAATGACAACTGTCTCGTTGTTCTCTCACTCTCTCTCTCTCTCTCAAGGTGGGGATGTTTTCCTGGAGCTGGGTGTGAGTTAAAGGGACAGTTTGGTCAATTTCAACATGCAGTTGTAATGCTCACACTACCCTGGACTTGTCAGTGCCTGAGATTTTTTTCTTCTTCTTCAGCTGTTTCCGAGATCCTGGTCATTGTAATGGGGGCAGCTCTTTGTTTACATTTCAAAAAAACATTTTTATTTATTCCCAAAAACATCCAAAAGGTTATAAAACATCAGCAGACAACTAGCAAACAGCAGTACCTTTTGGGAAAATATTTGGAGTTGGCCTATGTTTCATTTTTTTAAAATGTAAACAAACGCTGCCCCCATTAGAATTGCTCATATCTCGGAAAGGGCTGAGCCGAAAAATGTGGCATCACCAGGTACTGACAAGTCAAGGGTAGCGTGAGCAATACAACTGCATGTTGAAATTGACCAAACTGTCCCTTTAAGTCAGGTCCCGAATTAAGTGAAAATTTCTCTCATTGAAGTTAAGTAACCAGATGTATGTGGAGTGAACACAGTTTTCACAGCTCTCTGAGGTGCTTTTCACTGAGACGTGAGGAGAAAAAAGGGGGAAGAATATATGTATTTTGTCTGTGGATAAGTTATAGTACTCCAGTATTAGGAGACCCGGCGCTAGCCCACCAGTATCCTAAACACATGCCTGCTGGCCACCTTTTTTTCCACGGTCGGAGCCTGGTTTAGAACGGAGACTGATAAGTAAGCTGGACAGATAACACAAGTCTCCTCTCGGGTTACTGAAGGTCATGGAACGTGACCAACAGCTCTGGGCAACGGCTAGCCTCCAGCTTACTAGCAAGCGTCTCAACAGGCTCTGGATGGCTAGCACTACTAGCCTATGCCTATGTGGGCCTACTAGAGCTGGCTAAATGAAACGTGTTGCCATGATGGAACATCTTTATTGAAGTGTGTGTGTGTGTGTGTGTGTGTGTGTGTGTGTGTGTGTGTGTGTGTGTGTGTGCGCGTGCATGCATGAGTCTTTTGAGTAAGGAATGCTCTGTCTGTGCAGTTAAGTCAGAGAGAGTAGAGAGAGAGAGGTTCCATTGGCCCATTGTTTCCGGGTTCTATTATTGCAAGGGGGAGGGGGGTGAAATCCCCCTTTAGGCAGACCTAGGCAGACCTAAGGACTGTTCTATTCAATGCTAGGAGTATTATGACACGTCCTTTAGGCAGACCGGAACCTGGTCACGTTAGGTGCCCATAGCAACCTATTACAATGGCATATCTCTATAGGTACTTAAAGAACCTCTGGTTAAGTCATTGCAGAGGTAGTGAGTCTGATGATTCCTATTCAAAGCTGCCTACGCTGCTCACCCATTTCTCCTGAGTTTCTCCCGTATTTCAAAACCATCTTTTGCCCCCCACATTATTCTCCCCATGCATCCCCCCCCCCCCCCCCCCCCACATTATTCTCCCCATGCAATCTATGGCATTTTCCACCTCTCATCCTTTTTTGCCAAAAACCTCTAGCCTACATTGCCATCATACAAAATCAACATTTTCCTGGTCGTGCAGGACAAAACATTCCTGGAGTTTGTTACTAAAATGCTGACCGGCTTGCTCCTAATTAGTTATGGTTTATTCGACATGGACAGTGCGCTATCAGAAATTCTCTAAGCTATGAGATAGGCGTCTCTCATTGGCTCCCATATAGCCCCGTTGGCGAACGCAGCCAAGTAAAAGATGAATGGGAGCCTATTGGGCTAAATGGCTCAGCAGGGATTTGTGACGGTTCTGTTCTCTGGTTTGTAAAGGTGTGTGCACATTCTGTACCTTATCATGGAAGTTGTATTAGAAGTGAAGTTAAAGGTTCCTGACATGGCTTTGTTCTCCCAAAGACGTGTTAGTTTTGTCCTGCAACACGCTAGCATTCGGCTAATACCTGCTGGCTGAGGAATCTCTGCGACTATTCACGACCAGAGCTGACGAGAGACGTACTCTGACTGATCCTAGCAGAGACATCTACGGTCACACACCTCAAAACCCCCCACCGCCGTCCAACATGTTAATTGAAGGTGCCCAAATTCTTAAGGATGAGCGCAGTCATTTCCTTTACCCCATGTACACATGCCGCTTTTCCACCACCTTAAATGCAATAAATAACAGGTGTCCGCAACAATCCTAACATAACTTTAAACACATCGACATCTGAAGTCAGACTTAAAACTACAAAACAAATGGCGTAGTGCCGTAAAGTCGATTGTCACGTGTTATGTCATTGCTATAGTTGAAATAAGGGTCATTTTCACGAATCTAACACTTGACAAGATGCAAACGTGCCGGCAAATGCTTTCACTTACTCATATCTATCGAACGCGACTTCATTGTTTCCAGGGAAAAAATCACACGGGCAGATAGTTCTATGAGAAGCGTACAGCCCCATTGGCACCCATTCATTATTTACTTGGCTGGATGATATAGCTGCAGTGCCACTCCTGGCCACACCAGCCAGTGGTCGTTCTTGTACAAGATTCCATTTTCTTTGGTAATATGTTCCCTCAGGCCTGTTAGATTCTGTTTGAGTTTCCCTCCTGACTGGAGCTGGCTCTGAGCGGTCTCTTTTCCTAGGGCTTGGTGATATGGCAAATCACACCTCATCAACACGCACGCACGCACGCACGCACGCACGCACGCACGCACGCACGCACGCACGCACGCACGCACAATACTCTGTATTAATTATACTGTACCAAGCTTTAGCTACTATCTAGTAACTAACACGATTATATCACATCTGAACAAAGGATTTTAAAATCAAAATGGCTTTTAGTTTTAATTTACTGCTCTGGGCAGAATCATGTGATCATACAAGTGGCTTTGAAGGAACGGAACATGAACACACTGGAATGCACAGAATATGAAGGAACGGGCTATAATACAAGGGTGGTTGACGTTTAAGGGCGTAACACAAAAAAAATTTTTTTTTTCAAATTCCTGAAAAAAATGATGGATAAAAATTGGAAAAAAATAGAAAAAAATAAAGCACTCGGTGTTCTGTGGAATTTCACCTTATTTTTGCCTTTTTTGGGAAAATGTGTCCTGCATCAACACATGGCATAGGCATGTCACACCGCAGGAAAATGGAGTCACACCACAGGGAATTCACTGCATTATGGCCATTTTAATCCTTTTGTATACATGACTGACATCTGAGCTCATGCTAACTTGATAATGATATCATGTTTAATCTTAATGTGTTTTCATTAATAAAAAAAAAACTTTTTTTCCTCCTATAAGAGCAGTCACACCACAGGACACCATAAAATGAACCTAAGCATTGCGTGACAGAAATATTGCAATATGAAGACATATTAAGAGGTTAAGAGTCACCTTAAACTTTCACAGCACTCTCCAATAACTGAGGTACTGACTGGTTAGGAGCCAGTCTTTAAGACCCTTGTAGTTGGCCTTGCAGCTGCCCATTCACAAACATTGACATACATGTCACCCCACAGGACGCAATTTGTGTTACGAAATTGAACTTGTAGTTAATATTACTGTCTTGAGTTTTTTCCACATTCACATATCTTAATCTAAAGTTAAGATTTATGCAATCATGCCAAATGCTTCATACATTATTCAAAATGTTGTTGGTTAATTTATATATATATTATTATATATTGTTTCATCAATGTTACAGTCACACCGCAGGAAATTTGACATATAAACCTTTACATAAATCTTAACAAAAATGTTTCTTCTCATCTAAGACTAATATGAAACATAATGTACCACATCTTCTTTAATTGACATTTGTTTTTTAAAGGAAAATAACAGTTTTGTGGGTTTTTAACCAATGTTACGAAAAAACAAGGCGTCACGTCTCCCACCCACAAACAATAGTGGCGGCAGTAATAGCAGTGTCTTAATAGTCATGTCATGTGTGATCACAATCAATCAACAGGTTTTGATTGTTGGTTGGATGAGGGTCTCAATTTGATTGGTCTGCAGTAAGTTACATGTCCCACATAGACCTTTTTCCATGTCCGTAGGGCTTAGAATGAAGTAGTGAGTGTGTCACTGTGGCTGGCTGTGTTGCAGTAAAATATTCAAACTATGAAAGAGAACGGGTGCTTACAGCTATCCTTTTGAATTTAACTGTCTGTGTCCTGTGGCAAGCTGAGAAACTCATTTGCTTGACATTATGCGTCATGGGTTTTCTTTAAGGCTACACACTGTCTCTGTGATTACATTCTCTGTGTGTGTAGCATAAGAGCCATGTCACTGAAACATAGGCCTTGGCAATTAGTACACACACACACACACACACACACACACACACACACACACACACACACACACACACACGCACACGCACACAAAGTTACTCAGGATCGGGTGATGAGTTAGCATTTGTTCCGAGATAACAGATATTTTCCCCTCACTGATACAGTCTTACTTTTCCTGAAACTCTGGAGCAAAGCATTTGTGAAAAGTTGAAGCGAGGACAAGGACATCCAAGCTAGACAGACCTCCTGGCAGGGGTGCTTCCAAGACTCATTTGGGTGGAGTTTCTATCTTTTTTTTTAATTTAATTTAATTTTTATTTTTTAGAGAGAAGTTCCACTCAATCATGGGGCAGGGTGCTTTCATTTGTCCCTCTGTCTGGACAATCCAGGGGACACTAACGTGACCCTTTTTGCCTATTGGCTCAAAGAGAGCCAGTGTCGGATCTGAGGCATTTAAATGATTGTGGCATAAATTGCTGATCCCTTCGCTGTGTCTGGCACTTTGCTCTGCTCTGGCTGGCTGTGTGTGTGTGTGTGTGTGTGTGTGTGTTTGGAGATGCATTGTCACAGCATGACGAGGCCTTGCTGCCCGAGAGTCCTTTACTTGAGCTGATGGATGGATGGATGGATGGATGGAGGGAGGGAGGGAGGGAGGGAGGGAGGGAGGATGATGAGTTATGGTGTGTTGCTGTTGAGTACTTTATGGGTGTACCGTAGTCGGGATGAACCAGTCAGACACATCAGACCTCTCTGCGTCTCTCACTTCTCTATGGCTTCTCTCTGACTAAGTTTATATGGTGATGGATCAAAACAGAAGATGGCGCAAAATTGGTGGCTCATCCTCAATCTTTCAGGTGCCTTTGACGTCACACGAGGACGATTGCGAGTGTAAACAGCAAAATATCTGATCTGAAGTGTCTTAAGTTTACACAGCAACCTCGCCATTGGGGCAAGATGCAAGTTGGAGAAGTGTGACGTGAAGGTGTATGGGACGTGAACACGTTTTGGCTTTTTTGCCGTTTAGACGGAGACGCAACCCGGGTCGTCTTCAAAACTTCTCACTCTTTTTTTGCCCCGATGGTGGGGTCGCCGTGTAAATAAAATGCACTTCTAATGGAATATTTTGACGTTTTCCCTCACAATCCTCTTCATATAAATGGCCCTCCTCTCACACGTTCTCTCTCTCTCTCTCTCTCTCTCTCTCTCTCTCTCTCTCTCTATCTCTATCTTTTACTTAGTCAATCTAGCTCTTTTTATCTCCGTTTTCTCCGTCTCTTTCTCTCTGACCCTCACTCACACACAGAGTCGCTGACAGCTTTGGCCAAGCCTGGGACAAAGTCATCTGAAAGGGCCTCCCACCAAATAAATGCAACATAATGACAACTAAATTCAGCAGCCAGCCCCCCCCCTCCCCAAATACTCTTCATATAAATGGCCCTTCTCTCTCTCTCTCTCTCTCTCTCTCTCTCTCTCTCTCTCTCTCTCTCTCTCTCTCTCTCTCGCTCTCGCTCTCTCTCTCTCTCTCTCTCTCTCTCTCTCTCTCTCTCTCTCTCTCTCTCCCCCCATTAGTTCCTCCTTGTTGGCTTCCCTGCACACACACACACACACAGGGCTGTGGTTTGAGCAGGTCCCAAATGTTTTCACATTCCTCAGTGTGATTTTGGACGGACAGCTTCGGTAAACCACCACATTATTATTACTTTGAAAAATGGCTGAAGTCATCTAGCCTACGGGCTCTCATTCCATAAATAGTTTTTAATTGTGACTGCTGCTTTTTAGAGTTGCTTTTGCTATGGCACAGTTTTTCTTTTTACTGAAGTAGACCCTCTGAGTAGACCGTAGACCATAATAGACTGTTATGGTCAACAAAATAATCGCAAATATTATGGAACACAATATATGACATCCAAAATAGAAAAGGACTTCTCATTACAATGCATAATCTCGTGTTTCAGATGCTTTTCCCCATCCTTTTTTGTTTCCACATGTGGTTTGCTATTATTTTGTGTCGCTCTATTGGAGTCACAGTGCCGGGCTGCTGCTTGATCATATTGTAGGCTTAGTATTTCCTTATTCTCACGATCTGTTTCATATGCAGGTGTTTACTCCTTTGCAGTTTCTTCATTGTCAGGCAAGGCATGCAAAGGGAAAAGCCCAAACTGAGATCAAGCGAAGTGCTTCTGTGTGCAGGCACTGACGAGGGTACTTGCTGTTTGAAGTACGAGGAGGTGAAGTTGTGATGCCTCCACACACAGGAGGAACTCAGCAGGGAAGCTGAACTGAGAGAGAGGGAAAGAACTAAGAGAGATGAGAGATGAGAGAGGGAGAGGGAGAGAGAGAGAGAGATACCACCTCCCTCTTTTGAAGGAGTCAGTGACTCACTCCTCTCTTCTGACAGGCTTTTCATTTCTCTTCATCAGCCCCTTACCCCAACCTCTCCCAATTTTCTTTTGCTTCACACTTTGAAGAAGAAACTGAGTGGTAATCCACAAGTCTTCTCTCCCTTTCTCCTCCGCCCCCACAAGTGGTGTCAAAAGCTCTTCCAAGAAACGAAAACAGCTAACCCTCACGTCACATGGGTGTTGGCCTCACCCAAAAAAATGGAGATGGGGCGGTTGAACAGAGCTTGGGGGTGTGTGTGTGGGTTGTTACCCCAGGGTCCAGCCCCCCTTCCCCGCTCTCTCCCTCTCTCCTTGCAGCGGCATCATCAGTCCATCTTGGCACAGTTGCTTGTTGTGCACTTGACACATAGTACTACTACACACCCTGTCCCCCAGCTCCCCCGGCCCAGGACATGGAATCAGATTTTCTGTTGGAGTCCAAATCCTTGTAAACGGCCGTGTGTGATTGCACCACTGAACTGGACTGCAGGCCATTTTTAGTTGGTCGTGTTTTTGGACTTCTTTCTTTCACTCTGTATTCCCTTGCATTCAACCTTACTTTACATGTGGAGAACAGCAGAAGAAGACAAGGAGGAAGAATGGCTCTAGTAGTGTGTATTCCTGATTCGCGTGCATGCGTGCTCTCTATTCTTGCACTCTATTCACTGCACTTTGAAGCTTACTTGGGGAGAACAGTAGAAGTAGAGAAGGAGGGAGTTGAAGAATGGCTTTAGTGCAGTGTTCTTCAACATTGGGGTCACCTGGAATTTAAATGTCTAAAAAAGGTGTGAAGAAAAGAATGCCGATGATTGATAAATATTAGTAATTAATATGACCTATGTATAATTTCTATTATTATATGGTGTGACGTCATCGGTCGAATGCTCCATTCATTTCAATGGGGCTCCCCAACGTTCGCACGTCTGTTATTTTTCGATAACGGACGGGTTGGTCTATAACAGACCGCTGTCAATGGTAACAAGACTTTTCACTGCTAAAGCGACTTTTCAACAAGACTCTAATCAGCTGCTGTGATAGACAACACCTGTTGTCCTGGCTACCTAGCTGTTGCCTAGCGGTGTTCCACAACGGCACTGTTTTGTTTTGCGCAGCAACAATCTTTTGACATGAAAAACTATAATAAACTTAACATTAAATAGGCCTCCGCTCCGCGTCGGGGTCTAAAGATTCTCTCTGTCGTGCTGCTATTCCACGGTAGCGACCTTCTCGCCGAACGTTAACCCTTACTTAATATTGTGTCGTTGTACAATCTTAATCTTTTAAAATATTTATAGGTTTAATTGTTTACAGCTCAACCGGGTTTTCTTTTTCGTTGGTGAAAAAAATGTGCTTGGGGTCCCTAGAAATTTGGGATGTCAAAATGGATTCCTGGGCCCAAAAGGGTGAGGAACCACTGTTGTAAGTTGGTGCATCAAGTTTGTATCACCCTCTATTGTGTGTGTGTGTGTGTGTGTGTGTGTGTGTGTGTGTGTGTGTGTGTGTGTGTGTGTGTGTGTGTGTGTGTGTGTGTGTGTGTGTGTGTGTGTGTGTGTGTGTGTGTGTGTGTGTGTGTGTGTGTGTGTGTGTGTGTGTTTTTTGTGTGTGTGTGTGTGTGTGTGTGTGTGTTTTTTTTTTTGTGTGTGTGTGTGTGTGTGTGTGTGTGTGTGTGTGTGTGTGTAGCAGGGCTTAACTTTTTCACTTGCCGGACACTGTGGCCAGTGGTTTTCCAGAGTCACTAGCCATCCAGCCATTCTACTAGCCACAATTTATTTATTTTTGAATCATGACGCTGAACATCTAACCTCAGAAGATGAGGTGCTTAAAGCAAGAAGATGAGTGCAGGGGTTTCTACATGGAAATAAAATAAATACAGAAATAGAAACTGAGTAACTGGGCTTTTTCTTGAACTTAAATAGAAGCAATTGATACACAAGGGGCAAAGTGCAGACTATGCACTACTCTGATATGTCATACCATAGAATAAGCTACCTGCCAAATTGGCTAGTGACACTGAAATTGCTACCAGCCACAGCCAAGTTTTACCAGCATTTGGCCGGTTGGCAGGTGCCAGTGTCAAGCCCTGGTGTGTAGTGTGCGCTAACCTGGGAGCTTGGCACTGTGCTACACCACAAGGTCAGGACCCTGAGTGATTTCCATGTGGTGCAAAACACTGCTAGAGAGACGGTGAGCACCTCTCGTAAACCGCACACTGGAAAGCGCAGGCTGTGCCAACTGGCCAGATGCAAATCCAGTCCACTATGCATTGCAAATTGTTTTTCTTAAATAAACGCTAGCCTTGGACAGACGGTGTGTGAGCAGCACAGCTTTTGCCCACTGGTAGGTAATGCGGCGTGTCTTGTTTGGCTTTGCCTGGGCAGAAATGAATGGCTGCCCTGCCTGATTTGACGTGAGGTGACGTCCTCCTAGTGTCAGCGTTGCAGGGTGTGGCAGGCTCAGGTCAGACACAGGAACAGGACTTCTTTTCATTCCACCGCCTACACAGGCAGCAGATGACATTCACAGTGTTTACCTTTCAGCGCCGTAGGCTCGTTGTAGCCCAGTCATTGTTTGGGACTTATTGTGAAAGAGGTCCATGCCTACCTCTAGACCAGTGGTTCTCAGCCTTTTTTGAACAACCGCCTACTTGATCTCATCATGAGTCTCCCTCCCACCACCCCCCACCCCCCCTGGACCTCATCATATGCCTACCAACGCCCCCCTTACAGTCAAAGAATAAAATGGACTAATGCTTCCCAATGGTAACTAAGCACTACCCTCTCTTTGTTGTATCCTTCACAACGCCACCCTGGGCTAGGGCAACCTCCCTGGGGGGGCTGTAGAGCCCCTGTTGAGAAACACTACTCTAGACTGTTGAAGGGTTTTTGTTTGTGGTCATAGAATGCACCAGCAGGGTTGGTATGGCTTTAGCTATTGAGTCGATGCTTTGTCCTGTTGTTGTTTTTGCTGTTTTATAGTCCCCTTTTTTGCCAGTTTTTTCCCTCACATAACCAGTTCAGCAGTTCATGGTCAGCTGTGAACAATGGAGTGTAGCCACAAAGCCAAGCCTGTTCCTTGTAACCCATAGCGCTTAGCCTAGTCTCCTTGTATGTAGCATGTGAATACTGTGGTTGTAGTCTGGCTCTGCCTGGCTTTCCTTTTAAAAGCATGTTCAGCTGATTTTTTTTTTTAAAGCACTTGTCCAGTGCTTTTTGTTAGGGTGGCCCACATTGACAACAAACTGTGAGCCTACCACCTTGACTAGATCTCCTGGAAAAATAAAGAGTGTGTGCGTGTGCGTGTGCTCGTGCGTGTGCTCGTGCGTGCGTGCCAGTCCTCTGTCCTAGCCTGAGCTTATTCTAGAGCTGTCTTGTGTGTATTAAGTTATGTCTGAAGTTGATGGGGAACACGTTATTCAACACTGATCATGTCCTCAACCCAGAGGAATGCGCACATTCTCTGTCTTTTTGCATTCTTTAAAGAAACCCTGATACTGCCACTTTGTGGTATCTCGAAAAGGGCACCTTAACTAACC
>NC_085876.1:23659806-23669806 GCF_034702125.1 Engraulis encrasicolus | reverse complement strand
TCTCTGCAGGCCAGTCTGTCTGTCTGGGGATGGGGGGGTCTTGGCGTGGTGCTCTTCCTCATCACATTCGGACCCTTTGCAATCTTTTATCTGGCCTTTTACATAGTCTGCTTCGTTGGCGGGTAAGTGGACCACACACACGCGCACTCGCACTCGCACTCACACGCGCACACACACACACACACACACACAGCACAATATGCACAATATGCACATTCGCAAACACACACACAGATAAAGACAGGGTGTAGACAGAATGATGATATCCTATCTGGAGACCTTAGGACGTCAGGAGACCTTAGGACGTTAGGAGACGTCAGAATCCAATTCTAGTATTGAACAGCGACCACCATACCACCATAGATCAGAGTAGCTACAAAACGTTCCACTAATGAACCCCCACTGCTTTCTCTAAAACCTCTGTGACTTTGCATTTGACTGTATTTTTTGCTTGTCTCTTTTTTTCCGCGTTTTTGCTGTGAAGGGGCTTTGCCGTAACGCTTTTATTTGGAAAGACAAACTCCGAGAAACACCTGGAGAGGTGCGAGCACTCCTACCTGGCCGCCACCCCATCCGGCATCCTGAAGGTGAGCCACCTGCCGTCTACAGATGCAGCTCTGACTGAACACTTTAAAGGAACGCTCCATAATTTTAAGCCCAAACTTCAGTCACTTTAAGAGAGCGTGCAGGTTTGGCTATGAAGCACTGTGCATGTGTGCATTTGAGATGTGTTTTGTGTGCATTTGAGATGTGTTTGACAAGTGTTTTGAGATGCAGTGCTAAGCAGAACCAGTATGCCTTTTCCTACGCACACACACACACACACACACACACACACACACACACACACACACACACACACACACACACACACACACACACACACACACACACACACACACACACAGAAGAGCAGAAATAGAAAACACTACATCGAAGTGTGTGTGTGTGTGTGTGTGTGTGTGTGTGTGTGTGTGTGTGTGTGTGTGTGTGTGTGTGTGTGTGTGTGTGTGTGTGTGTGTGTGTGTGTGTGTGTGTGTGTGTGTGTGTGTGTGTGTTGATGCACTTAAAGCTGCTGTGTTGAGTGAACACTGGGTTTCAGGTTCCTCAAATGCAACAGCTGATGGAGCACCGTCTCTCTCTTTCCATCTCCTTCCATTTCTCTAACTCTCTCTCTTTCCTTGCTCTTTTCTCTTTCCTTTCATCTTCCTCCATTTCTATATCTATTTCTCTCACTCTTTTACCTCTCTGCCTGTGTGTGTGTTCATGCCTTTTTTTCTTTCCCTTCCCTCCTCTCCTCCTCTCTCATCTTTTCTTCCCCCTCTCTTCTTTTTCCATTCTCTCCTCTGTTCTGTCCTCTGTGTTCTACTTCCATAGACGTTGGATGAGATGCGTCTGGAGATCAAGCCCATAAAGATTGACCGCCGGCTGACAGGGTCCAGCTTCATAGACGAGCCTCTGCAACAGGTAATGAACATGGAGGCTCACAAACACGGATTAGTGTGTGTGCACTGCGTGCGTGTGCGTGTGTGCGTGTGCGTGTGCGTGTGTGTGTGCGTGTGCGTGTGCGTGTGCGTGTGCGTGTGTGTGTGTGTGTGTGCAGGCGCATGTGTGTGTGTGTGTGTACACATGTGTGCGTGTAAATATGATTGAGTTCCTCTCTGCCTGATCCTTTATATACCTGAATATAGGTTTGTATGTGTAGTCGCCTGTCTGCTAGGCGATTGTGTGTGTGTGTGAGCGTGCGTGCATATGCGTATGCGTGTGCTTGATTGTGTGTATGTGCGCGTGTGCGTGCAGTGCACGTGTGTGTGTGTGTGTGACCGACAGACTTGTCCAGCCAGTGTCTTGGTGACAGAGGGAAGTGTTTCTGCGTGATACTCACTCTAGTCGCTGGAAAGCATCCCAATGTCCTGACTAAGCAGTTCTTCTGTCTGACATGCGTCTGCATTCTCCCTCTCCCTCTCTCCCTCTCCCGCTCTCGCGCTCTCTCTCTCTCTCTCTCTCTCTCTCTCTCTCTCTCTCTCTCTCTCTCTCTCTCTCACCCTCACCCTCACCTCTTCCCCCTTTTTACCATTTTTCCCGGTTGTGTGCTGCTTTGTCAGTTGGTCTGTCGGTGTTGGTCAGTTGATCGGCTCATCGTCAACAGAGTTGCTTTTTGGAGGATTTGCACGTGACATAGGTCTGCGTTTTGGTTGAGCATGCCTACACGCGTGCACACACAAACACGTGTGGCCCCTTTCTTTTTGCTGTGAGAAGTACAATAAAAAAGGAAAAAGCAAACAAAAATAACTGCGAGGCACCAAAATATACCAATAAAAGTACAGCCAACGAGATGATGCAATTTGGAAGGACTGCACACACACACACACACACACGCAGACACACACACACGCAAACGCAGACACACACACACACACACACACACAGAAAGAGGCCATTTGTTTTCTGTATTCTCGTTTTTTTTTTCCCCCATACACAGGCTAGCAAGCACGAGGGCGCGTTTGGAAACGCCCTCTCAGCATCTTGAAAGTAGCGCCTCAGCACAACTTCATAGAAACTAACTTGTGCACAAGGAGAACTTTGGATAAACTCCTCCTTACAAACACACACACACACACACACACACACACACACACACACACACACACACACACACACACACACACACACACACACACACACACACACACACTTTCTCTAGTTTTTTCAGATAAGTATGTCGGCTCGCACCAAGGAGTCCACATCCACTGTTATGTAGACCACAGATTGATTCTTTAAAACATGAACAGAGAACAATTTTGAAGATTTTTTTTCATGAAAGGGCTGGACATGTGGTAGATAAAGCCATGCATTCTGAGAACAAAATCAACAACTTAACACAGGTCTGGCGAGACGGCTATATAACCAGTGCCCTACAATAACTGAATCGCTTTGGATTAAAACAGCCAGCTAAGTGTAATGTAGCCTAATGTAATGCACTGTCTTAAGACTTGGAACTCGAGACTGCTGTTACAGTGACGTACAGTACACTGTCAAACACAGAAGCAGCTCTGTGCGATAATGTCCGCAGGAGAAAGGCCAAAGTATAATCTTGCTCTTTCAGGGTCATAGAGTGCTGTGTTGTGCTAATGCTACATGGACACATTCACATTTGTACCATTTTGCACATTCCTATGACATAAACGCACGCACGCACGCACGCACGCACGCACGCACGCACGCACGCACACTTATTTTCTCACTCTCAATCTGTCACACTTTCAGGCATTCCTTAGTACAGTAGTTATGTAACATTTTCTCACATGTTCTCGGTGTGACTCTGTGTGCGTGTGTTTTTAAGAGACTGTTTTATATCCTACCCGCCAGAGTTTCAGCTTCAGACAATACTCTGAGCTCCGTGAACAACATCGGTAAAAACCTCTGGTAAAGAATGTGCGGTTTCATGAAAACAAAAATTATACCATGACATTGTCTACATGTCCATGACCGCACACGCACACACACTTGTTCTGGTGTAGAGCCATGTCTCTGGGGAATACTTATGTTTGTGTGTGCATGCGTGCATACTGTACATCAGATGCGTGTAGTGTAATTAAATCCAGTACACACAGCTGCTCACAGTGGAGGCTTTGCATTGACCATCTGATCAAGTGTAAATGAGAGTACAGGAAAATCACCCCACCCCCAACCTCTATCGAGAGTCTGTCTCTCCGTCTTTGTCTCGGTCTCTCTGTCGCTGTGTTTATGTCTCTACCTCTATATTCTGCCTGTCTGTTTATTTGCCTTTTTTATAATGACATTTGAGTTTTTATCATTAAACGGTTCTTCTGTCCTCCCTTCCCACCGCCTTTAATATGGTGCAGGTGATCCAAATCTCTGTCTGTCTCTGTCTGTCTGTCTGTCTGTCTGTCTGTCTGTCTGTCTGTCTGTCTGTCTGTCTGTCTGTCTCTCTCACTCTCACTCTTGTCACTGTGTATCTGTCTGTTTCGGCTTGTTTTGCTCTGTGTTACAATGACATTTCTGTTCCTATTAGTAACCTGTGATGTCTGTGATGATCTAATTACCTCTCCCTGCTGTCATCTGCTTCTTTCTCTGTGGGATCCAGGTGATCCAGTTTGCCCTGAGGGACTACATTCAGTACTGGTACTACACCCTGAGCGAGGACGAGTCCTTCCTGCTGGAGATCCGACAAACTGTGCAGAACGCTCTGGTCCAGTTCTCCACCAGGTGAGTACACTGCGGAATGCTCTATTGTAGTCCAGGAATGCGTTTCTCGAAAGCATAGTTGTTAGCCTGTTAGCAACTTGGGTTGTTGTCAATGGGAAATTGCATTCCAAACAACAAAGTAGCCAACATAGTAAGCAACTATCGTTTTGAGAAATGCACCCCAGTTCAGGTGGAGAAACTGCACAAAGCTCTGTTCCAGATCTCTCCACCTTAGTTATAACCCACCGTTACGGGTGGGTCTCATTTCTATTTTTCAAGCCATTGCTAGTGCTAAATCCGTTTAGAAGGGCTATGGGTTGCCAAATCAGAACTAGCAATGCTGTGATGGCATGACAGACGTTGAAATGAGGAGAAGGTGGATGCCAGGGGGATACCAGGTGGCTTAACTGCAGAGCGTTCTAGCAGACTGGAATTGCTGTGAGAGCTAGCACACTGCACCACAGCGCCCCTGCTGGCAGGTCATATTTTGATGGCCTCCTGTCTCCGCTGTCCCATCAGAACGTAAAATGAAGTCAAGCATCTCACACAATCCGGGCAACCATGAGGGCTTGCACTCTAAAACAGCAGTGTCCCACCACACTTCTGAGGCGATATTTCATAAGGGGAATGTCCTCAGTTACTGTTGCAGCTATGCATACAGCATTTGTCCTCTTTCCATGCGCATAGTATGAGTCTTCCATGAGACTTCAAGATGTTTTGAGCTGGACAGCTTACAAGGAACAATCATGGTGCAGTCAAGAAAATGTGGCTAAAAAATCAGTGGTCTCTTACTCTACCGTGCCACCACAGCATGTGCATGGACGGGAATGGGTTGATTTTTAACAGCATTACTGCTATATAACGTGTTGGATGTGTCTGCTCCCTTTCCCCTATAACATATTACATCATCATAGCCACACTCCTGCCAGAGTGACTTACAGTTATTTAGTTACAGGGTACAGTCCCAGGAGCAGCGTGTGTGGTCATATGCCTTACGCAAGGGGCTATTCAGACATGGCTGAGGGGAGGGCATTTTTTATAAGGTCTCACCTTTTAAAGGTTTTGAACTTTTTAAAATGTATTGATGTGAAGTGAATTTGTATTACCTGTACTGGCCATGAAATAGCCACAGCTGCATAGTTGGCCATAAATGTAAACAAACAAACAAACAAACTGAGGGTGAGGACCTGTTATGTACTCTGCCACCATTCAAAGAGGGCACTTTTGCACACCTGTATTTGGACAGGTGTGTTGGACATCACCCCAATGAGGTTGTCATTCAAGTGTAAGAAAGATGCCACACGCTGTCCATTACACCACGAAGCAACATTAATGCAACATTTTGGTCAACCAACCCTCTTCTGGTAAAATTACAAACATAATTCAGACACAGACTTAAAATGAACGTTTTAATTTCAAACGTTGAATTTTGTTTGATACATTTCTGTCATCGGACCTTGTTCAGATAAAATTACAAAGTTACTTGTTGATGTATTGGACAGTGTGCAGGATATTTGTTACACTTGAATGTACTCTGCCACCTACATCTGTCCTATCATACTGGTATGGGATTGATCCACTGATCCTACATAGCCCACTTCCAAACGATTAGGCTACTACAGCTTAGCCATGTTGATGTAATGTGCCTATTTTCTTTCTCTGTCTCTCTCTCTGTCTCTCTCTCTGTCTCTTTCTCTGTCTCTCTCTGTCCCTCTCTGTCTCTCTGTCCCTCTCTCTCTCTCTCTCTCTCTCTCTCTCTCTCTCTCCCTCTCTCTCTCTCTCTCTCTCTCTCTCTCTCTGCCTCTCTCTCTCTCTCTCTCTCTCTCTCTGCCTCTGTCTCTCTGCCTCTCTCTCTCTCTCTCTCTCTCTCTCTCTCTCTCTCTCTCTCTCTCTCTCTCTAGATCCAAAGAGGTGGACTGGCAGCCTTACTTCACTACGCGGCTGGTGGATGACTTCGCTACTCACCTGCGTGTCTTCAGGAAGGCCCAGGAAAGACTCACAGAGAGGGATGACCCTAAACAACGTGAGTGCACTTCATACCAGTTACGAACGTAGGGTGCACGTTAAATTAGATTGACACTACAGCCGTAAGCGGTGTTTACAGGCCCTGCACCACATTTTGCCTAGAAATGTAAAAAATGTATTCAGTGTAAATGTTTTCTAAAAGGTTATGTGTGTGTGTGTGGGGGGGAGGGGGGGGAGGGGGTGGTGGTTAATTTTCTAGTAGCTTAATCTCGTACTAAAAAAACAAGTTTATTGCACCATGTCCTATATAGAATCAGAGAGCGGCTTGACGTTGAAAGTGTTTGTGTTTGTTTGGTTGGGGACATGGTGCAGTAAGCTTTTGTATCAGAATAAGTGTGAGATTGTGATTGTTTACTTCTCTACCTGCACTTTACATAAGCCCTGGGTATACTGCTGTGGGACGGTGGCCAAGTTCCTCTACGTTTGGCCATACAGATGGGTTGTGCAACGTTTCGGGCAATAAAAACATAGACAAACAGACGAAGCAATAGCTCCCTCACTGCTGTTTGAGCTGTGAACATCTACTGAACAGCTGTGAATTGTCAGTTTTCTTATCTTTTCTAGACGTTATGTGTGTGTGTGTGTGTGTGCGGCGCGCGTGCTTTTGGCATGTTAAGATTAGAGATGCACCGGATCCTGATTTTTAGGATCCTGCCGGATACCGGATCCACTGCTTAAGATCCTACTGGATCCGGAACCGGATACCGGATCCTACAAAAAGGCTGAAATATATAGTCTACTCGCACACATGGGCCCTTTTTATTACGTTGGCTCAAACTATTTTTTAGACTCATTGGCTTACTGCCACACTGCCTGCAACGGCCACTTCCAAAGGGCTTTCACTCCATGCAGTGATTGGGGTTGTGAAAGACTCACTGAAAAGCCTAGGCTAGAGATACACCAGATCCTGATTTTTAGGTAACATGCCGGATACCGGATCCACTGCTTAAGATCCTGCCGGACCCGGATCCTGTGAAAAACCCTATTATCCTGCCGGATCCGGAACCGGTGCATCTGTAGTTAAAATAGCTATACAATTTCATATTATGTTAGATATAAGAGCCGGTATTAGGGCTGCACAATTCATCGAAATGAATCGAAAATCGTGATATCGAAATGGTGATATCAGTCTGGATTTAATCGTGGCAATAGTGACCGGCCTTTGAGCGTTCTTGAAATCAGCACATGCTGACAGGCTGGTGTTTCTGTCCAAAAATCTTAAGGTCTGCCTAAGTTTCATGCTATTGCCTTCTACACAATTATTACAATTCAGTTTTATTTTGCTCATCCCTTATGTAATTAATTATTGGTTATATTTCATTTGTTATATTTCATATTCTTGGTTATATTTCATTTGTTATATTTTATATTGTTGTTCAATAATCGTGATTAATAATCGTGATATCAATTTTGATCCAATTAATCAAGATTTTTCCATAATCGTGCAGCCCTAGTGGGTATTACAATATTCATTATTCCCCCCAGCCCCCCAGCGGTCTAATGGTTAGGGAGGTAGTCTTAAGATCAGAAGGTTGCAGGTTCAAATCCCAACGTACACCACCCTCTCACATCCCTACACCTCCATTCATGGCTGAAGTGCCCTTGAGCGAGGCGCCTAACCCCCACATTACTCCAGCTACTGTAACCAATACCTGGTAAATAAAAATCACTTTGTCTAAAAGCGGCAGCTTAGTGTAATGCGTAATGTAAATAATAATATGTCTGTGCTTTCCCCGTGCTGTAGGGGAGTCGTCTGAAGAGCTGCTGGAGTCTTTCTTCGAGGCCGAGGTGGAGATGGAGAGGAAGATCTGCCGCGACGTGGTCTGCACCTCACCCAAAGATGAAGAAGGTGTGCGTGTGTGTGTGTGTGTGTGTGTGTGTGTGTGTGTGTGTGTGTGTGTGTGTGTGTGTGCTCGCACCTGTGCGTATGTGTATGAAAGACTATACTCGCTATATTCCCTCCAGCGTGAGCCAAGCTGTTTCTAGCAGAGATTACAGCTCTCTTGCATAAAACTAGTAGTCACCCAGTCTCTCTGTCTGTCTCTCTCTCTCTCTCTCTCTCTCTCTCTCTCTCTCTCTCTCTCTCTCTCTCTCCCTTTCTTTCTCTCTCTCTCTCTCTCTCTCTCTCTCTCTCTCTCTCTCGCAATCTCCTGTAGATGTATCCATTTGTTGATTAATGTATGTATTGCTTGACCCTGCCTAGCCGCCATGGAGTGATTATATAACAACCTTATTGTAAATAAAGAACTTTCTAAAATCTCTCTCTCTTTCTTTCTTTATCTCTCTCTCTCTCTCTCTCTCTCTCTCTCTCTCTCTCTCTCTCTCTCTCTCTCTCTCTCTCTCTCTCTCTCTCCACTCTCTCTCTCTCTCTCTCTCTCTCTCTCTCTTCTCTCTCTCTCTCTCTCTCTCTCTCTCTCTTCTCTCTCTCTCTCTCTCTCTCTCTCACACACTAGCTCTCTCTCTCTCTCTCTCTCTCTCTCTCTCTCTCTCTCTCTCTCTCCCCCCCTCTCTCTCTCCCTATCTCTCCATATCTGCTACCATCTGCCCTACCATGTCCCTACCTTGTCTTACGTGTGTGTGTGTGTCTGTGTCTGTGTCTGTGTCTGTGTCTGTGTGTATGTCTGTGTGTGTGCGTGTGTTGTTCTCTAGGCTTCCTGCGAGACCTGTGTGAGGTGCTGCTGTATCTGTTACTACCTCCGGGAGACTTCCACAACAAGAACATGAGATACTTCCTACGGGTGAGTGAGTGTTGTAGAGTAGAGTCGAGTCGAGTCGAGTCCCTGCTGCAGTATAATGGCAGTGTACCACAGGGACAAGGCCAAGACCAGACGAGGGGGTGTGGGAGTGTGTGTAGGGATTAAACCACAGGTCTGTGTAGTGTACGACTGGGGCCAAGCCTGTGTGTGTGTGTGCGCGTGTGTGTGTGCGCGCGTGTGTGTGCGCGCGTGTGTGTGCGCGCGTGTGTGTGTGCGCGTGTGTGTGTGTGCGTGTGTGCGCGTGCGCGTGTGTGTGTGTGTGTGTGCGTGTGTGTGTGCGTGTGTGTGTGCGTGTGTGTGTGCGTGTGTGTGTGTGCGTGTGCGTGTGCGTGCGCGTGTGCGTGTGCGTGTGTGTGTGTGTGTGTGTGTGTGTGTGTGTGTGTGTGCGTGCGCGTGCGTGCGTGCGCGTGTGTGTGCATGCGCGTGTCTGTAGGGATGACACCACAGGGCTGTGTACTATAGAGCAGAGCAGGGCAGCTCAGCCTGTTACATCACCCCACAGGGCACAGGGAGAGCAAGGGTGCAGCACAGAGCTAGAGCCTTGCTCCATTTGTACTCCTGTCAGACTGCTGTGTTTGTTTGCAGTTTGAGATGCACGTATGAACAGTGCTATACAGAAGAAATGATGATGATGCTTAAATCTTCTATCTTAGGCTGAATCTGTGGATGAGTGAGCTAGATATGGTTAATATATGTGTAAGGATGTGTGCAATGTCTTTTGTATTCTGTATTTAGGTATGTATGCTATTGGACACCTTAACTTCCCCTCTGGATTAATAAATGAGACTCTACCCTACTCTAAACGTATGAAATGTCAATGCCCTCTTCGTTAGCCAGCAGCTTCAGACTCAGCTTGCAGATGCAAAGGCAGCTGTGTGCTTGATTTGAGATGTTGAACTATTAGAATTATCTGACTTGCTACTACTCTATGGATTATGAACGTAGCTATGAACACTAGATACCTTGTTTGCCGTGTTAGCCTTTTGCCGTTGCGGAACGCAGGTTGCCAC
>NC_085876.1:23587306-23654806 GCF_034702125.1 Engraulis encrasicolus | reverse complement strand
TAAGGACAGTAGCCATTAAACCATAGTCACTATAGTATAAATCATTATAGTAGAGTATTACAGCTGCCCTGGGGGTCTACGAACAGTACCTCTCTGATAAGGTCAGTAAAGTAGTGGTTAAACCATTTTCACTACAGTATAAATCACTATACTGCCCTACAAAGGCAATGTGCAGCATTGAAACTGAGAAAAAGGGCTTCAAAGTATTGCTATTTGGTTGGACATTGTAGTTAGGGATGGCAAAAATTGAAAAATATCTTAACCGGTTACTGAGACTCATTAACCGGTGGTTAACCGGTTAACCGGCAATCTTAAATGACATAACATTCGCGTGCCTGATAGGCACAGCACTGAATTTTTTACATTTTATTTTTCACATAAGCCTTTCTTTTTGCTGCTCAGACAGGACTTGTCATGTCCAACCAGTGTCGCTAGATGGAAAATGCTGAATTATCGTACCAAAACCTCAAAATTATAGTTTTTGGGGGCTTTTTGGAAGGAAATTATTATTAGAATTATTATTACCGGTTAACCGGTGGCAGAAAATTTAACCGGTTATCGTTGATCCAGTCGACTATCGGTTAACCGGTTACCGGTTAACATCCCTAATTGTAGTTCCTGAAAATTTGACATGGCAATATGTCTAAAACAGGACACATTTGGACCATACTGCTATGTCACAAGGTATAGCAAAGTAGGTATAATGAAGACCATTTTCAGTCCAGACAAAATATGTAGTTACTACACTTTGCCTTTGTAGGGCAGTAAAGTATAGTATCACAGCTGCACTAGGGGTCTAGGACTAGTACCTTTCTGTTAAAGTGATACTGTCCTTATTTTACACCTTCCCTTGAGTTAAATAGTAGGGCTTTGCCATTCTCCTGTACTTTCAACCGTTCTCTGAGTACGGCAGTGCAAATTTTACCTCCAAGCTAGCAGTTAACATGGACTCCTATGAGACCAGTTAGCCGCCAGCTGGTCTCATAGGACTCAATGTTGACTGCTAGCATGGATGTAAAATTTGCACTGCCATACTCAGAGAACGGTATCAGGGTATGGCGAGTAAGAGGTAACCTGGTTCTCACGCGATGGTTGTTGGAACATTGTCAATCGCTTAACTCTTTTTGTGTTCAAAACAGCTCGAACCTGATTGAGTGACCGAATTCACTTGGCTATACCACTTCACTTTAAAATCACATACTTCAACCACTGACTTGTATATAACCCGCCCCGCGATCCCGATTGGACAGGCTGTGAGACTTCTGATTCCCTTCGGGCTCGTCTAAGATTTCCAGACCCTCGTGCGAGCTCACAAAGTTGAGCGGAAATGCACGAAGGGTCTGCCTGAGAGCCAGGCTAAGTAAGAGGTGTGGCAGTAGCCATTGTTGGCTATACCAGGCAAGAAGCAGGGCACCAGACCAAGGGGACTACTCTAGCCTGCCTTGTTGCATAACGCCACTTTCACTCCGGGGGCAGCTAGTGACTGTAGTGCGATTAATTGAGCAGTTGCAACACTAGGAGGCGCCAGCCGGGCTGACCTTAACCTTTTGTACTTACCGGTAATATCTTTTAGTGTTTTATTTGTTGTAGAAAAGCCGTACTCGGGTTCAGTTCCTGCTTTGTTTATTATTATTTAGTGGGATAGCATGACCCACAGACAGACGTTTTGGTCGAAGCCATCTTCAGCGTTTCTAGAAAAAATGAACTGATCCAGTTGCTCGCATCCGAACATTTTTATTTGCATTTGAGGACACTTCTTCACAAACATGTTTTAATATGTTATTATAACCAAAAACGTCTCCCTCTTCTGCTCATCTCTCCCCTCTGCCTCTCTAACTTCTCTTCTTCGGTCTCTTCCCTCTCCTTCTCTCGTGTTCATCTCTCCCCTCCTGCCTCTGCATCCCTTCTTCTTCTCATCTGTCTGTCCACAAGGCCTCTCCCAGAGTGCAGGTAGACGAAGCCTCCATTCTCAAGCTGGGGGAGAAACTCAACAAAGAGGATCCCACCCCAGAGATATTTGACGACATCCAGAGAAAGGTGTGTATGTGAGCCTGGCTGTCTGGCTGCCTGCTCTACCGTGTGTGAATCTGTAATCAGGTTTGGGGATTTGTAAACCCAGTAGTTTTGTATTGTTCTTTATTTTTAATCCACTTCTCTTTGTCCCGCACTGTTTGTCTGTCTCGGTCAACCTATTATCTTCTAACTCTCTATCACATTAATGCCGCTCTCTCGTCCTGTTCTCCCATGCACGCACGCACGCACGCACGCACGCACGCAAGCAACCACATGAGTGCGCACACACACACACACGCACAAAGAAAACCCTCTATTAATATACAAAGGGGTTACATTTTGTTGTGTGCTGTGTGTAATCTTGATGACCAGCTTTCCTTTTCACACATTGTAATCACACTGACTTCCATGTTCATCACTGCTCTACTCAGGTGTATGACAAGATGTTGAGGGACGAGCGCTACTACCCGTCCTTTAAGCAGCACCCTCTCTACGTACGCATGCTGGCTGAGCTGGATATGCTCAAGGAACCCAGCTACAGGGGCTCAGATGACGGGGACGGAGGTACGCAGGCGCGCACACACACACACACACACACACACACACCATTCTAAAGGAACCCAGCTACAGGTTCAGATTCAGGGATGTAGGCACACACACACATACACATTTGCGAGCACTTTAAAAGAACCCAACTATAGGGGCTCAGTCGATGGGGACAGAGGCACACACACACACACACACACACACACACACACACACACACACACACACACACACACACACACACACACACACACACACACACACACACACACACACACACACACACACACACACACACACACACACACACACACACACAATATGCCCATGAAGCCCAGCTTCCTAGATGGAGCTGCATACAAGCACAATTGAATACTCAATTACCAAAGGCTGTCTTCTATGCAGAAGTGTCAAAGTAAAAGTAGATTCATGTGCTTGTAAACATCTAGCCTGCCTATTGGACACCAGATGGAAATTAGCCCTTGGGCTACAATCTGGCATGTTTACATATATGTACATGTATGTATATGTTCATTAATGTGCAATGTCCTGAACAAATAAAGTAAAGTAAGTAAGTAAGTAAGTGTAAGAACGATTACACGATTAATAACGATATTACATTGCTGTTACACCAGTTAGTCCATTGTACCTAGTGAAATAGACTTTGTTGTTACTGGAAACCCCTAAAAACCTTGCAAGAACCCACCACAAATTTGTTCCAACCAGCAGAGGCGTAGCTGATCATAAGACGAGAACACAGGTCTACTGGTTACCCAGTTACTTGTTGGAAGGAAACATCTCTGCTTGTGGAGAAGCGTTGAGTAGTGGACTCGTTAAGTAGACACTAATCCTAACCCTTGTGATTCATTTGATATCCAGATAGATCAGCACAAGTGTAAAGTTGAAGTGAGGCATTATTTATTTGGTTGGGTTAGAAGGTGCTGTGGCTAGCATTGATCTCGTTCATTTGTTTTGTCTCTTGTTCTCTCTGCCCCTCTCTCTGTTGCTTCTGTCCCATGCAGAGTCCTTCAATGGATCCCCAACGGGAAGCATTAATCTGGTATGTCTTGTGATTTTTTTTCTTATTGTAGTGTCAGCCTGTCACTTGACTTAAAGAATATCTTCTGCCAGTTTCGACATGTAGTTGTAATGCTCACACAGCCAGTGGACTTGTCAGTACTGAGAACTTTTTTTTTCTTCGTCAGCCTTTTCCGAGATCCTGGTCGTTGTAATGGGGGCAGGCGTTCAAAAAAACATTGTGATTTATTCCCAATAACATCCAAAAGGTTATGCAACATCAGCAGACAACTAGCAAACAGCGATACCTTTTGGGGTAATATTTGGAATAGGCCTATGTTAAGAAAAATGTTAATGTAAACAAAATCTGCCCCCATTAGAATAGCTCAGATCTTGGGAAGGGCTCAGTCGAAAAAAGCGGCATCACCGGGTACTGACAAGTCAAGGGTAGCGTGAGCAATACAACAGCATATTGAAATTGGCAGAAGTTATCCTTTAAAGATAAACTCTGAATTATTTTGCTCCACTGACCAAAGAAAGTGTTTTTTTTTCAGCCAAAGCTGTTAATGATGCACATGGGTCCAACTCAAACTAGTACATCCCATCCTTTCCAAGGGTGTAAATAATATTGAAAATGTATCGATGCAGCCGACGATTTCATTGAATCGCATCGTATCGTATCGTATCGTATCGTGAGGCATTCCTAAGTATCGAAAATGATCTAATCGCTGGCCCCTGTCCAATGCCCTAGCTCCATTACATAATAGGAGTAGAGAAGTAATTGGAAAAAATCCCATCGAATCAAATCGTATCGTATCGTGGGGAATTCTTAAAGGCCAACTTCCGATAAAACACAGTTTTAATCACTCCTTTTGAAAATCGGACAGTCACCCCAAGTTAAACTCACTTGCAAGGCTCTCATAGCGGTGCGTCACCTTGCCTGGCTGTGTTTCCCGGTGTTTCCCAATTGACATAAATAATGCAGAGAAACGAGCGAAACCTAGCTTAGCTTAGCTATCAGCTGGTTGCTACTCTCAGATACACACAAAGCACAAAGCCTCATACATACAGCATGCCCACACTGGTTGCTCCGTGCCTGCAGCTCGCCTAGGGGTCGCTGTCGAAACAGCACAGCCCTGAATGGAGCCTGCATGCCTCCGTTGGCGCCCCTATAGTGCAGTACCACCCGGGGAAGTGGCGACTCTGGGTCTTTCTCAAATGCAAGGCCAGTGTCCTTCCAAGTGTATCAGCCTAATTAGGCACGCCCAGTGATTGGATACCCTTTATTAGTCATACCCAGTGATTGGATATTCTGTAGAGTTCACCAAAAAGTATCCAATCACTGGGCGTGACTAATTAGGCTGATACACTTGGAAGGACACTGGCCTTGCATTTGAGAAAGACCCTCTGTTTCCCATTACAAGCTCTCCGAGGACAGGAGGACTGAGCCAATCAGAGACGCATTTCCACGAGAGCAGGAGGAGTGAGCCAATCAGAGACGCATTTCCACGAGAAACCCGGAACACCCTCACGTTTCTCCACCAACCACCTTGCTAGCTTGCAAGAACGGCTTGAAACAAAGCAACCAGAACGTTTTTTGAAACAGGACCAACTCATAACACGTTCAATAACAATGGGGAACACAGCAATATTAATGAAATGACGTTGAGAGGCGGCCTTTAAGTATCGAAAATAATCAAATCCCTGCTTTAAGAAATCGATACCGTATCGTATCGTCATGGAGGCTGTGATTTACACCCCTAGTCCTTTCTTTGGCATGTGGCCTCTTGCTTTTGGGTCGCCCCGACTCTGTGGAGAAAATGTTTCCTCGCTGTCATCCTAGGCAGAGCAACTTTTGGGGAGCTTTCCTCCATTCAACATGCCAATTGCAAATAATAAAACAATCTTTGAATTGACAGATATTGAAAACTATTTCTGTTAATCGCATCATTAGGCCACAAACAAAAGGGTTGGAGGTACTAGTTTGGATTAGTTGGATCCCATCACTGGTCATTTAAAATGGCCACCTATTCATTGATGAAAAGTGTGCATTTCCGCAAGGAATACTTAGACATTGATGGTGGGGGTGGTAAATATTCATGATAAAGAAATGTGTGAATAGCATAAAGTTTGGAAATTAACTACTAAAAATTACACAGTGGACCTTTTTTAAAGGAGGATTTCTCTGTGTGCGTTTAGTAGCTTAATAAGTCAGTCGATGGGTCACCTAATAGTCAAATAAACTCCTTGTGTCCCGTATGTTTTGCAGTCGTTGGACGATCTGACCAATGCCACTGCCGATGAGATCCTGTCACTGAACGCCTACATCTCCGACACTGGTACGTGTTGATAACGGGCTGGATGGGAAATGAGGCTACTGGGAACTATTTATACTGTATGTGTGTATGCATGTGTGCATCTCTCCACGCATCTCCTGTAAGCTCTGTGCATCTTTTTTCTTCCATTAAGTCCTCTATTTCACAACCACTTCATGTGTTCACTGTTTTTCTTTCCTTTTGAGCACTATCATTCCATCACTTTTACCATTTATTTTTTTGTCTGCCTTCTCTTCATTTTCCTCCCTTTGTTTATCCTCCCCCATTCCATCCCTCTCTCCTTGCTGTCTGTCCCTTTCCACCTCTGCTTCGCTCACCATCTTTTCACCTCTCTGCTAAATAATGCTCACTCTGCATCACGCTGCCTTCCTTTGTTTTACTCGCCTCCCTTCTTTCTCTGTTTCTATTTCTCTCTTTCTCTATTTCTTTCTCTCTATGTATCGTTTTCTTTTTCGGTCTCTCCCTGTTTATCTTTTATTTATCTACCCTTCTCTCCTTTCTCAATCTTTTTTTCCATCTTTTCGTCTTTCTCGGGTGTGCTTCTTGCCTCCTTTCCCCTTCTTTTCTTCCTTTCTTCCTGCACATCCATCCATCCATCCATCCATCCTTCACTCCTTCCGTCCGTGCGTTCCGTCCACCTCCTCCATGTCTGGTCTGCTCTGGTGTGGTCTCGGCGGGGTAGCTGACGCTTTTCTAAACCACCTTCCCGTGGCAGGCGTGTGCAACGACCACGGCAAGACCTACGCGCTCTACGCCATCACCGTCTTCCGCAAGAACGCCGACGGCAGCGAGGACACCTGGAAGACCTACCGTCGCTATAGCGACTTCCACGACTTCCACATGCGCATCACAGAACAGGTGACTGGCACGGGCACTGGCAGTGTTGCCAGATTGAGCGGTTTCCCGTCCAATTGGGCTACTTAGAATGGCAGTCTGCGGGTAAAATGGATTCTGGAGAAAAAAACGGCCAATTTTTGCCCATAGAAATCAATAGAATTGGGCGGGATTTTGTGCTTCCAGGCGGGTTTGTTATCATCAGCCTCATCTGGCACGGGCCACTGGTACTGCCAGAGCATCTCCCTCTCTTCTCCTCTCCCCCCCAGGCTTCCTTTTCGGTAGCTTTAGATCTAGTCCTGTTCAGACAAGTGTCTGTGTGTGTGTGTGTCTGTGTCTGTGTGTGTGTGTGTGTGTGTGTGTGTGTGTGTGTGTGTGTGTCTGTGTCTGTGTCTGTGTCTGTGTCTGTGTCTGTGTCTGTGTCTGTGTCTGTGTCTGTGTCTGTGTCTCTGTCTCTGTCTCTGTCTCTGTCTCTGTCTCTGTGTCTGTGTCTGTGTGTGTGTCTGTGTCTCTGTGTGTGTCTCTGTGTCTCTGTGTGTGTCTCTGTGTCTGTGTGTGGCCACATGCCTGCACAGAGTGTGGTAAACATCTGGCCTGACTATGGATGCTTAAGTGCACTTTTTAATGTTGTATTTGTTGTTGATGGGCAGCATTGAAGTCTATTGGAATTGTTCTAGCTGTTCAAATTCTGATCTAGCAGTGTGGAAGCTTAGGGGGTTTTTTTGGCAGCGGGGGTCTGGGTTGATTGATTAACATACAACTTACAGTTGCTGGGGGTAATTCTACAAAAAAATGCAACATTTTTGTAGACTGTACATTTTATATGTTTTTTCATTACTGCGTTTTTCTCACCAATTGTCAGCCATGTTTTCCTAACTTGATATTGTAGGAGCGGGAAAGGATCTGCACACTGCTAGCAAAAGAAATTTTTTTTGAGCAACGTTTCGATCATAGATCCAAATAAATGAAGTCTTTTGCAAGCAGTGTGCAGATCCTTTCCCGCTCTTACAGTACATGTGACAGTTTCTTGATTTGGCACCTGCTGATGCTTTTCTGCTGGATGTGCGCGCTTTCCACTACACCCTAACTTGATATTGCCCTCGCCCTTCTGCAGTTTGAGAACCTCACAACCATACTGAAGCTGCCCGGGAAGAAGACCTTCAACAATATGGACAGAGACTTCCTAGAGAAGAGGAAAAAGGACCTCAATGCATATCTACAGGTACAGGGCTTTTTCTGAACGGGGAAATAAGGGCGCCACGCCCTCATACTCCGTGGATGCGCCCTCATGTTTTTTTTTTTTTTTGTACATTAAAACGGAATTTGGTTATAAACGCGGAATTGCACGGAATTTGCTCATTTCTTATGATAAAATTAAAAATCCATTATTTTCGTCATCATTTATCAGTCTAAAAGACATTTCAAACACAAAATATGGCCACGATATCATATCTGGCCCACGCGAGGTGATGCGCAAAAGTTCTATCCATGATCCATGTCAGCGCATGCTGACAGTGAACGCATCTCTCTCCCAAGCGGCGTTTCCGATTGTCTCCCGCGTCCTAACACTGGCCGTCAGAGCATTGAAGAAATCTTAATACTCAACAGCACTCAAATTTTGCCTAGTAGAACAGGTGAGGAGGTCAGGCATAAACGCGTTGTCCTGACCGTCTGTTACCAAGACAATGCGATGCGTCACAGAAAAGACGGGCGGCTCTCCACTGCATCTTAATAAACAATGAAATCATCCGACGCGAGGCACGAGTTTGGAGTTTGTTACAACAGACGTGACCGCTGTAAAATAAAAACTGATCAGGCAATGCTTTGATCATGTCTTGTTGACTTTGTTGGCCACGGAGCATAGTGACTAAAAGTTAGCAGCAACTTTGAAAAAGGGTCAAGTCATCATCAGAAGAAAACGGCCGTCTTGTAAAACATGTCTTTGTGTGGAACGGTAGACGGTAGGGACTTTGCGAGGCTATTTATTTAATGCCTACATATAACGTGACCAAAAATGTCTCTAATGTAGCTGCACGTTGCAATATAGCCAAACTTATTCGAGAAAACCTGATGCAGCCCGAGTCCAACTTCGCCCGAGTCCAACTTCAATGCACCAGAAGTGAATTCGCCTTCTGGTGCGTCACGTGTATTTAATAGAATATATGCGCATGTACATTTCAGCTACCTTATTACCTGGAATATTTGGAGGGCTGATATTACAAAAAGCTAGTAGGTAATTTTACTTTTCTTTTCTCTACCTACCATTCAACCATGAGTGGTTGGCTCTGTCCACCCACCAGTTTGAACTAAATAACTAAGAAATTTTGTTGGGGGGGGTGAAAGGGGAAAATAAGTTCAAAAATGTAAAAAATCCGATTTGGCAAAAAATACATCCGAAAAAAATGGAATTTGAGAAAAAATAAAACGGAATTTGAGAAAAATTAAAACGGATTTCATAGGCCCCTAAACATTGTACTTTTAGGATGTCCACAAAAGTAAAAAATGTCCCTCTCAGATAGTCTCAAAAAGCCCCATTTTACCTTCATTTTTTTTTAAAATCACGCACCGCACCCCCCCTTGCTCCCTCATACTAAAAAATCCTGGAAAAAGCCCTGAGGTACATCAATTTCAATGTTTCTCTCCACGGTGGTCTCTTAAAACACCTCCTTAACCGTTCTTGATAAGTTCCTTCATTTGTAATATCCACACTCTTCTATGTTTTCTAGCCTCTCAGAGAACAAAGCAAATTCAGCAAGGACTTGTTGTTTTGAACCCTTAATATTTAATCAAAACAGTACTATTCTAGGCCTTTTCTTGTTTGGACAGAAGTGTGTGTGTCTCTGTCTCTCTGTCTCTCTCTGTCTCTCTGTCTCTGTCTCTGTCTCTGTCTCTCTCTCTCTCTCTCTCTCTCTCTCTCTCTCTCTGTCTCTCTCTCTCTGTCTCTCTCTCTCTGTCTCTCTGTCTCTCTCTGTCTCTCTCTCTCTTTCTCTCTCTCTCGCCTAAGCCAATGTAACACAGTAACACAAATGTACACACAACACATAATATCCCTCTTCCTGTCTGTCTGCCTTCTCAACCCGTAGCTGCTGCTAAATCCAGAGATGGTGAAAGCCTGCCCCAGCCTTACTCCCTACATCTACGACTTCCTCGAGAACAAAGCCTATAGTAAAGGCAAGGGTGACTTTGCACGTAAGGTGAGTTTAAAAAAAAAACACACACACACACTCACCCTAACCTGTCTCTCCACTGGCATGGCCTGACCTGTCTGTGTGCATTCCAATATGCGATCTTGCGTCCTCCACTTGTGCTTGTGGCCTCACGTTTTGCTGATGCCCCGCCTCCGTGTAGAAAGCAATTAAGTTTCCCCGCTGTCAGCCTAAACACAACAATTTTTGGGTCACTATTCTTCATTCACCATCCAGTTTGCAAATGAGAAAATTGCTTTACTATTGAGCTTTTGCGAGATATTGAAATATAATGCTGTTGTCAGTGCTGTTGTCATCACGACATATTATTTCCTGTTACGAGGCCACAAGCAAGTGGAGGACGCAAGGTTGCATATTGGAATGCACCCTCTGTCTGTGTGCTGGTCAGGTCTATATGCAGCGTACAGCCTGTGTGAGTGCTCCTGCAGTGCTCCTGCAGTGCTGTAGAAAGAGAGCTAATAGGATAGGAGAATGAAAGCCGATGGAGAGGTCAGGGGTTGCTTTGAAGAAGGCCAGGAAGTCTTAGGATAGAGAGAGGGAGAGCTGTTAAAAGCAGGCCATTCATATATCTTTGGTTTTTTACCCTTTTTTCTTTTTATTGGTTGTTTATAGTTTATTGGTAGTTTATAGTTTATAGGACCCTTTGTCATTTGAAATGCAATAGTGTTTTTGCAGATTTTGGTATTTTTGGGACTCGCTGAGTGCTTAACCTACTGACTTGTGTCTACTATTGCATTACTGTGGAGTATTTTGGACTCTTAAGAATCACAAGTCGTAATGCGATTCAACTTTTCAACTTTGCCTTTGTTTTAAGTAATCCTAAGTATTTTGGGTTACATATATCATGTTTTGCCATGCCATGCCATGCTACGTATACGTGTTGTCTAGTATGTCATCCACATCAGGGGCGGACCGACTGGATTGAGAAACTTAAAAGTCCCGTCAGAAATGTCTTCTATCTGTGCTTCACTGATTAGGTGATTTCACTAATTAGGTCGTCGACCTGGCTGAAGGGATGTGGTAATTAGGGTGAACTGGTTCACTGAATTGGCTGTAGCCAATATGTGGCAGGGTTTTTTACTTTCTGAACCCTATATGTCCCCCCCTGATTCACATCGCGTTAATTCAAAACTTATATAATAAAACTCTTGAATGCTCTCCGTTATAAACTTTTTTATATATATATATATTTTGGGGGCTTTTTATGCCTTTATTGACCGGACAGTGTGAGATGCTGACAGGAAGTTAATGGGAGAGAGAGATGGAGGAGGATTGGGAAATTACCCTGGCCGGACTCGAAACGGGGTCCCCATGGGCATGCATGCCCAAATGTGGGGGGCTTAGCGCGCCGCGCCACATCGCCCCTACATGTTAACTTGTATGTGAACCTGTTGCAGATGGACACCTTTGTGAACCCGCTGCGGAGTTCTATGCGCAACGTGTCAAACGCGGTCAAGTCCTTCCCCGACAGCCTGGCGGAGGGCATGAACAAGATGTCGGACAACGTGGGCCGTATGGGCGAGAGGCTCGGCCAGGACATCAAGCAGGGCATATTCAAGGTACCAGGGCTCTACATTAACTTTTTTTTCATCACCAGCCAAAATGGCTAGTTACTAGATGCTACTTTTACATGCCAAACATACACTCACTAATGGGTCACAGTGGCTAGTAAGTTGGTCTTTTCTACCAGCCAAACTGAAATTTCACCAGAACTCGGTTGATTGGCTGGTGTTAATTTAGAGCTCTGCAAGGTGCGGTACTACCAGAGAGAGTAGAGAGAGGTTCCATTGGCCCATTGTTTCCGGGTTCTATTATTGCAAGGGGGAGGGGGGGAAATCCCCCTTTAGGCAGACCTAAGGACTGTTCTATTCAATGCTAGGAGCATTATGACACGCCCCTTTAGGCAGACCGGAACCTGGTCATGTTAGGTGCCCATAGCAACCTATTACATTGGCATATCTCTATATACTTAAAGAATCTCTGGTACTACTGACCTGTCAACAAACACATGGCATTGCATCACAAGATGTTCCACAACATGAGCTGCATGGGGCGCCATTTATGTTTGATTTAGGCCCGAAGTCGTTTTCTGATCCTTGCCCATTTCTCTCTCTCTCTCTCTCTCTCTCTCTCTCTCTCTCTCTCTCTCTCTCTCTCTCTCTCTCTCTCTCTCTCTCTCTCTCTCTCTCCACTCATTTCCCGTGTCTCTCGCTGTCCTATCTGAATAAAAAAAAGGTGCAATAGCCCTAAAACACATCCTAGAGAGGCTTGGCCAGGATATTAAGAAGTCCATATTCAAGGGTCAGTATGTTAGAATGCACTGTAAATACCAGGTTTCTGTATGTGCACTGTCCACACAAGGAAGAGCATCTCATCTTGTGTCATCAAAGGAATCAACAAAAGTGAATCGGCACTCGCAACCCTCAAACAGTGATGTGGTTAGCTTGTTTAGTAAAATGTTAAAATTTGGATTCCTCTTGGCAGTCCATAGTATTCAAGCTAACTGCTAGGGCTAGCATAGTGTTTCCCAACGGGGGCGGTACAGCCCCCCAGGGGGCGTTGGGGTGCTCTAGGGGGGGCGTTGAGAAGGATACAGCTGAGGATACAGGTGGTGCTTAGTTGCCATTGGGTACCATTTGTCTGTTTATTTTTTTGATATTCAGGGGGGTGTTGTCAGGTTTATGATGAGTTCAAGGGGGCGTTGGCAGGCTTGTGAGGAGCCCAAGGGGGCGTTTGTTCAAAAAAGGTTGAGAACCACTGGGCTAGCATTTCAGAAATGCGCTGTGAATTGCTCCTGGGTAGTTACAGGATTTACTCATGCAAAGTTATCTGGCTACTTCTGGAAGTGAGGTCTGTGTGTCTCTTGATGTGGGCCTGTGTGTATTTTGGTAAACCTCTATCATTTGACCACCAAATTGCTGGTGTTGTAGTTTCTAAGCGTATTTGTCCTTTTTCATATTAATATGAGCCATTACATTTTTCCCTCAGATGCCACCGTACAATCCAAAGGCAGATTTCGGGCCCGAGCACTGCAGAGTCTCAGCACAGCTGGACGACAATGTGAGTGCCCACCCCACAAGCCTGTGTGTGTGTGTGATGTTGCTGACTGTGTCGATTTCGTCTGCTATGGAGTCATGTCAAGCTTCCTTTGGGTGTACTGCAGTGTGTGTGTATGCGTGCGTGCGCACGCATGGACAAATCAATAATGGACAAATCAATAAGCAAATGACACGCATGCTCCTGGATCACTGGGCTCATCCTGACCTCTTCAGATTTTTCTATATTTATTCGCCCACGAACGTTTCGGGCAAAGCCCTTCTTCAGCGTGTAATGGCGTCACACGCTGAAGAAGGGCTCTACCCGAAGCGTTGGTGGGCGAATGAGAGTGCTGTCCTTTGCTTCCTTTATACTGTACATTTATGGTTTAGTTGAGAACCGTGAAAACCATTAGGCGATCGTGTGAACGCGTCTTCTTTGCTTTTCAAGTCTCATCCTGACCTCAACTGTGTGTGCGTGTGCGCGTGCGCGTGCGCGTGCGTGTGTGTGTGTGTGTGTGTGCACGTAAGCATGTGTGCACTTGTCTATCAGTGTGCGTGTATGTGTGCGTACGTGTGCACGTCATCTAATATTAAATATAGTGCATTTACTACTGCCTGCGCATGCATGTGTGCTGTTTTCAATCTTACATACCCTATATGTAAGGATACCCATCTTTCTTTTAAACTGCTAGTTTACCTACGGGTACAAATAAAGTAAACTGAACTGAACTGAACTGAAACTAGAAACACTCAAAGAGTGCAAACCTCTGCGAAGGCCATGGGGTCACTGATGCCCTTACATCTACACGCTGTGGAATTCTGCCTAAAATGTAACTTACACAAAATTTCTTCAAAAATCTGTTTATAACTTTCTGAGTTATCCTGCTGACAGACAAACAGACGACCGAAAACATAACCTCTTTGGACGGAGGTAGAAACTCCGCGTATTTGACCTCTGTGCAGATTGGCCAATGTGACTTGATAAAATGAAAATGACTAAAGGACAGCACTCTCAAATTTTCTGTTTTATTTCGTTCCTTCTGACCGCCAGAGGCGGTGCTTTCAGCACTGAATATTCATCTTACGGATCAGCAGGTCGAGAATTAATATCAACAAAGTAACACGTGACCTGGGTGACGTCACCCGGTGACCCCCGTGTCAGGGGTTAAGACACCGGTGAACCCAGGAAGCGACGTCTCTCATCTTCTCGATTGCAGGTTTCGAGTTGATCGTTTGAGATTTTGGGATTGACCTGACGCTTTGTTCGTTTCGCACCCATGGGGTTGGGGCTGTGGGTTTTCCACCCCCCATGAAACGGCGTTGGTCGCTTTTTCCTTTGAGTATCTCTTTCACATTTACGATGTGTCCGACTCCGACTGAGTGTTATCCGCTCGGTGGAGGAGGGCTGGCTAGGCTACCTAGCCTGCCTAGCCCCTGGCTCGAGGCACTGTTCTCGCCGACTGGCGGCTAATAACTTGTCCTTTCCCGTGGAAGGTAGGCCGTTTTCTGATCATGTATTAACTGCTACCGCGTTATCTTCAGTGGTGTTTCCCGCAACTGGATTTGACGAGCGGTCTCGTGGCGTGATACGCTTTCGAGTTGGGATTAGGTATTAACGCCTGCCTGCCTATGTTGGCCATCGTTTGGGTAAGTGGACTGTCATTTACTGATTCGATTATTTTCGCGGTGTTTCTCGCCGCTGAATGTTACTATTACTGGGCGATTGTTGTGACACTCGACGCGAGCTCAGTTACTTGGGTTCGCGTGCCTGTATTTACGTTACGGCTTCATTGTTTGTACAGTGTAGCCTGTCTGTACGGTTGCTCCACGGGCCAGTGTGTTTCGCTGTGCCCTTGCACCGTTGGCGTCACGCTGCTCCAGAGATTCAATCTACAATACAATCTCTCTCTCTCTCTGGCTGCACTCTGCTCACCCCGGTTGTTATTCCTGCCGGGTTGTGTTCTTCACTGGTTTATTATTGTCTGTTTTCACCTGGGGTGTCTTCGCCCCAGAAGTGTATATTTGCCTTGCATTTCTATCACTGTGCTACTCCTGTCTGCCCATGATATTGGCTGTGCTTATGGTATGTCCTCTATTGTGAGTCACTGGGTGTACAGCGCCTACCGACTACATTGCAATGTAATGTACTTTACTTTATTTCTTCAGGACATTGCACATGAATGAACGTATACATACATGTACATATATGTAAATATGGCAGATTGTAGCCCGAGGGCTAATTTCCTAGCCTGATAAACCAGACTAAATGTGGAAATCTAATTTAGTCTGGCCTCGATGCATAATACATCCGAAGATTGTTGATGAGAACAACCTTCCCTCAAAACCCTGCCCGCTTTGATTCAAAACACATCTTTGCGTTGTAATTGGTTTGCCAGATTCATGGCATTCTGGCTTCATTGAATCATTATGCGAGGCCAGACCCACCCGTAGACAAAACATTTTGCCGTCCAGCGGGTGGCGCTGGTTCACCAGGCTACTAATTTCCATCTGGTGTCCAAAATAGGCCGAATCCAAAATGTTAATGTCCATTGTTATTTGCTTGTCAGCTTGGTGTTGCCGCCTGGCTGCTGGCTCCTGTTGGCTACACTTGGGGCGTCCTCGCCCCTTGTGTTTTATATTTGCAGTATTTGCTGGACATTGTAGTGTCATCTCCTACCTGCTGCCAACTTTTTACCTACTATTGGATGCCCTCGCCCTGTGGGTATGTGTTGTTTGTTTGTTCCCTTCTGTGTGTTGCAGTGTTCGCTTCCCGACACGGGACCCTCGTCTTGCCTGATTACTGGGTTTCTTCTTGGCTGCCATTGGATGTCCCAGCCCCTTCTGTGTGGTATTCACCAGTTGGCCTGGAGCTCTTGCATCGGCTACCACTGGGGTGTCTTCGCCCTGCTGTGTGTATTGCCTTGTTTACCCGTCGGCCCTGACTGTCCGACTGCTGGCTTCCCTCTCGGCTACCACTGGGGTGTCCTCGCCCTGTGTGCCTGCCTGCCTGACTGATGCATTGTCGTCTAGGCCCCTGGGACTGGTGCCTCTCCTGCCTGGAGCTGAGATGCCTGCGGCTGAGGTTGACAGATGTGACCTGTGCTGCTTGCTCAGGTCTGCGTGCGAGAGCACTTACGGCCGGGCTGACGCGATTTGGCCCTCGGCCTACAGTTCCGCTGGCCACTGGTGGAGTTGTCGGCCCTGTTTTGCCGACCTGCAGCCTCTGACACACGGTGACCGTGTTTTCAAATGTGCCCTGCCTGCTAGCGACCCGGACGGTCGCACGCCGCCGCCACGGCTGTCGCCCACCGCCGCCACGACTGTCGCCCACCGCCGCCACGACTGTCGCCCACCGCCGCCACGACTGTCGCCCACCGCCGCCACAGCTGTCGCCTGCCGCCGATGCCCGCACCATGCCCTCTGTTCAGGTGACACAGTCACAGCCCAGTTGCATTGCTTGTTGCATTGCATTGGCACTGGGCCCTTTCTGGGTGGGTTGGCCATGGGTGTTTTTCGCCCGATGGCTACATGTGAGTGCCGTACCTGCTACTGCTACAGAGTGGGTTTCTGGCCACAGGTGGCCTCCACCCTGTGGCATGCTTGTTGATGCCATGGCTACTACAGCTGCCACGGCGTGCCGCTGGGCCATACGCACCCTGCCATTCCGGTTTACATGGCTTGCTCGGTTGCTTCGCATGCTTGCACGCTTGCTCTCTTGCGTGGCTGCATGACTTGCATGAGACCGCATGTGTGCTCCCCGCTCCTCTGCTGGTCTCTACCATTCAGCGTCCTGCGACTGTCTGTCGCTCTCCTGGATACCGCCTGCTGTCGGCTGTTTCATCCATTGGCTTCTTGTGGACGCCCGGAGCACCTCAACCGCCATGACTACTACAGTTGCGCGTGATGCTCCGCTTCATGCCCCTCTGTGTAGCTTGCTTTTCCCTACCTCACGACTGGTTCTAGTCGTTCTCCTGGGTTTGGCTGACCGTGGGTGTCTCCACCAGTCAGCTCCTTGCATGCACCGTTGGCGTTTCCGCCTGTACGACTGCTGCTGCTCTGGGTGAGTGGTTTCACATACCCTGTTTTATGCTCTTTGGCACTCCTGCGGGACTGTCTGGAGTCTGTTGGCCTTGGCCGACTTCGCCGTGGAACGTTGTGATTACAGTTGGTGCCTTCGCCTCTTCTGCTGTGGCTTCGGTATGCAAGATATGCTCTGCGTCCTGTTGTCCGCTTTTGCCCACTGTCGTACGTCTGGCATGTCGACGTCCTCCTGACCTGGTTGAGCCTGGGACTCTTTTGCCCCTTGGCTCGCGGAGTGTGCCGTTGGGCTTAAGCCTCTGTGACCGGTGCACGTGTATGTCGGCATTGCTGCCCTGGGTACAGGACCCAGGTGCTTCCTTCATTGTCCTCGACTGTGGCGCGTAGGTCGACTGCTGCACGTCGTCCCCCCGAGCTCTTGGGCTATGCGTGGACTTGCCATGGGCTACTTAAGAGTGCCATTGGTGCCGGCACCACTGCAGCTGCGGCTGCTACTGGTATGTTGGAGCGTTACCGCTCCTTCTCCCATTGTTCTTCATGATTTCCCCACTTCATGTGTGGTATATCCGGGGGTCAGGATGCCACTCTGACTGCTACTACTGTACGGGAGTGACCCCACTCCGGGCTCTCCCTTCGAGTTTTCGGTGGCTTACGACTGTTCGCTCTGTTGGCCTCGCTATGGATGGTCTCACATGAGTGCTCTGGGCACCGGTGGGCGTACACGCCCCTACGGCTGTGGATTCTGCATCTGGCTGGTTCAGCTTCATGCTCTGCTGTCTGCTGCAGGAGCATCGCAGTTGGCTTGTCATGGGCATCTGTGCCCTGTGTCGCGCACCTTTCCCGCTGGGCCCGGCTTGTTGACGCTTGGACTGTTTACGCGTCTCTGCTGCAGTGGCTGTACCTACTACTGGTTACCCTGCCTGTCCCGCCTGTCTATACCCATGGCCCCTATGTGACCTTTACTGGTGTTTTGGCTGACCGTTGACGCTGTGCGCGATGGGTCGACGATCAGGCATTGGCCGGGCTGCGGGAGGCCTCCATCTATGGCCCTGACCGGGTATTGAACCACTTCTGGACCGCCCTCCTTGCCTTGCCGGTCAGGGCGTTGATCTGGCGGGGTGCACTGCCCTGGCCACTTAGACACGTCGCAGATGAGCTCGTCTGCGAGGTCTATGATGCAGCGCTGCGTACGACGTGCATTGGGTTCTTGATGTCCCATGTCTTGTTGGCCTTCTCTCGGCCCCCATAGACCGTTTTGGGACGCCCCCTGTGAGTTCTCTCTGACTCCTGGTTGCTGGCATTCGCCTGTCTGGCCTGAGTGCCGGGGCAGAGTCACACAAACCTTGGCCTTGCTGGAAGCAGTCTGCTCTCTTCCGGCGGCCCCTATATGTCCCTTTTGGTCCGTCCGCTTTGGGCAAGCCACGACGCGGCTTTTGTGTCGCACCGGCCGTGCAGCCGATGCTGCATGTGGTTTTGTTTCGCTCGCGCTGTTGTTCTCGACCTGGTGCGCTTTGTCCTGTTCTCGACGTGCAGACCCCCGGCCTGGTGTCTCTAGGCGTCTATTTCTGCTTACGACCAGCGTACTCGCGGGCATTGGAAGTGGAGGCTCTCCTTCCTTGCTCTCCGCCCCTTCCAGGTGTTGGGCATGCCGACCTCGGCATCCCACGTTGTCCCTCTTGGCCTCCGCTTGCTGAGGCCTCTTTGGGTTGGATATGCCGTTATGGCCCCTGCCAGGTCCTAACTGTCGCTGACTGCTCTACATTGCGTCTGGCTGCCATGTCCGCCTTCGACCCTGGAGGTGGAACTCGCGTCTGTTCCGCTCTGCCCTTGCGCCGTGGAGTCATGCCCACTGCTGCTGCCCTTGCGTGGTGTGAGGTCGTGCCCACTGCTGCTGCCCTTGCGCGGTTGCGGTCGTGCCACTGCTGCTGCCCTGGACGGTTGGTCTGCGGTGGCAGTCCAATACTGCCTGCGACCTGTGGGCCCCCTGATGATGGCCGTACCTTGGATGAATGTAGGGACTGGCCATCCTGATTGCCCTCAGACGCTCTCTGGCCTGTCTTGCGGTCTTGTGTGGAGCGGGCGGCTCATCTATCATGTGCGCCGCCTTGAGTCCTTGCCCTCTCTGGGCCTGTTACAGCGGCTGCTTTCAGAGGCCGACACTTGTCTGATGGGCATGGGAGCAACTTCCTTATGGGCGTCCAGTGCCCTGTTGTTGACCTTTTCCGTGGTTCGCCTCTTCCATTGTGGCTCCTCCCGTTTGTGGCACCGGGTGGTATGGTACCGCTACGGGGTGGCACAGGTGTCCCCGTCAACTGCTATGCTAACTGCTTACTTGCTGCCCCCTGTGGTTCTCACTCAGGGAGCTCGTGGATCCTTTGGGCCAGGTTACACTGGCTTCCATGTGGCCGTTGGTACGTGCAAGGACGTGTACGGCACGGCCTCCTCAGCATCAGGCTGCACCATTGCCTGGTTTTCTTAATGTTGCCCCACATGTTACTGTGGTGCTGTCGGTGGCTTCAGGCCGTCTCAGTAGTACTGACGACGGGTAGGCACTCCTCATGACTTTGTTGGTATTAGTCATCCAGTGCTGAAAGCACCGCCTCTGGCGGTCAGAAGGAACGAAATAGAACGAAGGTTATGTATATAACCACGGTTCTATGAGTTCCGGATGACCGCCAGAGCTTTGCAGTCACTCGGAGTGTGTTCGAGAAGATTTGCCAAGACGTCGCTTCCTGGGTTCACCGGTGTCTTAACCCCTGACACGGGGGTCACCGGGTGACGTCACCCAGGTCACGTGTTACTTTGTTGATATTAATTCTCGACCTGCTGATCCGTAAGATGAATATTCAGTGCTGAAAGCACCGCCTCTGGCGGTCATCCGGAACTCATAGAACCGTGGTTATATACATAACCTTCGTTTTATTTGCCTATTTTATTTGTAATAGTGTGAGTTACGCCTGTGTACACCGAGCGCGAACTACGCGACCTGAACGGTGGAAGTCATTATTTCTCTATGGAGGGAAGGCGAAAAAAGCTACCAGAGCGAATTCGCCAGGAGCGAATCGAACGGAGCGACCAGAGCGAATTTTAATGAAGAAACTCAATCTAATATTATGTAATGAGCTATGACGCAGTTTGGCGAAAACCAATTGGAACGTTCATATGGCCGAATGTCCCAGGCTGTTAAGACAGAGCCGTTATGTGATTAGCTGAATCAAACATGTCAATGCCGCGTCCAGAGCGAATAAGCAAATTCATGGCGAAACTTCTTCAACCACCCCAGCTACCTGGGTTGTGTAGGTAGCGCCTGGTGTACACTCCCTTCCCTTTCCAAAGCGACTTGACCCTTGACCTTGTCTCCTTTGCCCCCTGCAGGTGGACGACAACATCCCTCTGCGGGTCATGCTGCTGCTGATGGATGAGATCTTCGACCTGAAGGAGCGTAACCAGTGGCTACGGCGGAACATCAAGAACCTCCTGCAGCAACTCATACGGGCCACCTATGGGGATACCATCAACAGGTGACACACACACACACACACACACACACACACACACACACACACACACACACACACACACACACTGACAGACACTCATACGGGCACAGACAGACAGACACTCATACGGGCACAGACAGACAGACAGACAGACAGACAGACAGACAGACAGACAGACAGACAGACAGACAGACAGACAGACAGACAGACAGACCGAGCAACTCATACGGGCCACCTATGGGGACACCATCAACAGGTCACCACCCCCCCCCCCCCCCACACACACACACGCGCACACACACACACACACACACACACACACACATTACAGGTGACACATGGACATGTCAGCGTCTCTCTACTACAATAACATATCATGAATTAAAAAATAAATAAAATGACAATTTCAACATTTCCATCAGGAAAATCGTGGATCATGTGGATTTCATGACGTCTCCAGAACAGGTAGCCGACTACGTCAAGAAATTCAGGTATGATATCACTACACACACACGGAACACACATGCAGATAGACGGATATAAAATGTATTTGTAAGGAAATGCCTCTAATTGTGTGTGTGTGTGTGTGTGTGTGTGTGTGTGTGTGCGTGCGTGCTCGTGTGTGTGTGTGTGTGTGTGTGTGTGTGTGTGTGTGTGTGTGTGTGTGTGTGTGTGTGTGTGTGTGTGTGTGTGTGTGTGTGTGTGTGTGTGTGAGTGCGTGTGCGTGTGCGTGTGTGTGTGTGACAGGGACTCCTACTGGCCCAATGGGATCCTGGCTGAGAATGCTCCCCGCAGAGACAAGAGCATACGCATGAGGACCAGAGTGGCCGCCAAGACCAGCCTGCTAGGAATCATGCCAGGTACACACACACACACACACACACACACACACACACACACACACACACACACACACACACACACACACACACACACACACACACCCCAAATATTTAGCCTATGCCTCACCATATTGTCTCTCTCCCTCCCTCTCTGTGTATTGATTAGCTGAAGTACATTACGTATTGGTATCCTGATGGCAATCACAGTTACAGTTATGCTCAAAATAATACCAGTGTCTTTAAAAAGAAATGTCAAAAATTCTTCAAATAAATGATACCTTTATGAGCAAAAATGCATTGGGGACACTGCCCATTCCATTTCAAAGCAAGAAAATTGGAAAAAGTAATTTTATAATTTTTAAATATTTCAAAGAAAGTGAAGAAATGTCATCTTCAAAAATATGGCAGTGTTGACATCTGTCTTTGGACACTCACAAATGTTCTGTACAAACTTGAAAATTCAACTTTGCTAAACATCCCACACTAATATTTTGTTGCCTAACCATGGTTTCTGATATTTGCTTCGAGTCGACCAAAGTCTGGCAATAGTCAACGGGTATTGCAGCCTGCATGTTCGACATGTCATTAAACGTGTTATTATTTAATTTTAACTCCTTTGTTTCGGCCCTGCCGTGGCCAACCGGTAGGGTGCTCACCTGCCGTGCAGCTGACCCGGGTTTGATTCCCGGCACGGGTCCTTTGCCGACCCCTCCCCGTCTCTCTCCCAATTCGCTTCCTGTCCACCTCTCTCACTGTCCTATCAAGTAACGTTGAAAAAGAAAAAAAAAAAATCTTACAAATATAAAATCAACAAATAACTCATTTTCTCTCTCCAGATGAGCTGAAGCACATCATCGGGGCGGAGACGACGCGCAAGGGCATCCTGCACATGTTAGAAATGTCATTAAATTTATTTAATATTAACTCCTTTGTTTCTCTCTCTCCAGACGAGCTGAAGCACATCATCGGGGCGGAGACGACACGCAAGGGCATCCTGCGCGTCTTCGACATGTTCCAGCACCAGCAGCTGAACCGGCGGCTGGTCTACGTGCTGCTGGAGGGCTTCCTGGAGACCATGTTCCCGCAGTGCAAGTTCCCCGAGCTCTTCGTCAAGCTGCACTCGCGCTCGCCGCGCACCCGCCGCTACTCGCAGAGACAGCTCAAGAGCTCCTCGCTCAAGAGGTGACGGCCCGGGCAGGCCGGAGAGGGACAGGAACAGGTGACAATGGAGGACAATGCACCACGTGGGTCAGACAAGCGGACAGTACTGCGGAATGCGGCGCCAGAAGGAGGCCCCGCCCTACCATATCATCGGACCCCCGCTACTGGACCTGGACCGACCACCGTGCGTCCTTCCCACCCCCGCTAGTCACTGTGACGCGTGTGCCAGTCACTAATGATCCACAACCACACTAACCATACGGAGCTCTGCCACCCCGAGACCCTAAAATTCCCAGCACACCACCAACCCTCACTGCTTTCACCCTCCCCGAGCAGTAAACCCAACCCAACACAAAGCCACTGAGGTTGGGACTGAGGCTGAGGCTGTGGCTGAGAGAGGGCCTGACTCACAAGAGTGACGGGAGAGAAGGAGGTTGGGATGGAGGAGGGGAGAGAAAGTGGTTGTGGGTGTGTCTGTTTGGGTATATGATGTGTGTGTGTGTGGGTGGGTGGCTATGGAGAGAAGTGAGTACGGCAGATGTTACTGGGACACATCCATGTGTCCCTCAGCAGCTGGCTGGCTGGGCCGGAATTAACCGGACCGGACCAAATACCGACCCGTCCTGTCCAGCTGCTCTGCTCTGGTCTTGGTGTCCTCTGCGTCCTCGTGATGCTCCTGGATCGGAGACACCGTCTCTTCCCCCCAGGTCTCTCCCCCCGTGACACCACCCAACCCTTGCGGCTGCACAGCATAGGGCAACCTCCCCTGGTCCATTGACAAAGTATCACTGAGAACACTTTCAAGAAACACGTTCAAGTTCATATAACTCTACATCTCTTACCACTAAGATGCTTGGCTGACACAGACAGCATCCTGTGTTTGTAACATGTTTTTGTTGTTGTTGTTTATTTTCCTTTTGTTTTTGTTTTGTTTTTTTGTCGTTTGTTTGTTGATTTGGACATCAAAATTATGGCTGCAGTTTGGGAGGCACATGGATCCCAGACAAAAATCGAATTGTTTTTTTTCCTTTTCGTATTTTTTTCTTATTATTACCGTAAATCACTATGGTGAATCACCCATAGTGGACCTGCCACCCAAGAGTAGTAGTACACAAATGCTGTACCATTTTTAATCACGTCTTAAGAAGAGATAGAATCATGGAAAGACAAAGAGAAGAAGAGAGAGAGAGAGAGAAAGAAAGAGAAAGCTCAGTTCTCTCACCACAGTCTTCTAAAGCTTTACTCCAAGGCTTGTGAGGATTTTAACGGTCGGCAGAGTTTTTAAAACGCACCGTAATTCACATTTTATCATATATATGAACTTGTGTATGATATGAATACAAAGTGTTTATTAACCAAATATAGTTGTGGCACAGATGCAAACTGGTTTTCTGACCACAGATGCAGCAGCACGTGCAGTTTTTCCCCCTTCTGTCTTTTGAGTGTAGGAATGGGTAAGAAGGGGGAAGCTTGGCCTACAGGAGCAGCCTTTGCTTAATAAGTGATGGTCAGTGACTGTAACAACATACTACAACTATTTGTATGTGTGTGTGTATAGGTATGCTTGCATCTGTGAGAGGAAAGACCTTTCAAATGTCTGTGTGACCTTCCAGAGAAAACATCATGGTGTGCAAGTGTGTGTGTGTGTGTTCTGGTGATTGCAGATAGTTGTTGAATTCGAAAAGAAAAGAAAAAAACTGAGAAACAAACAATAAGCATATTTGGAAATATGCTGCAAAGAATGTACCCAACCTTTGGTGAGACTCTGTCCCGTATAAGTTTTATAAACTCAGCCGAACTAAAGTCCCATCAAAATGTCTGGGATCATCATCATCATCATCATCGTGGTCGTTGTACTCACAGATGTTTTTTTTTTTTTTGGTCTTGTTCCTTTTTTCCTGTTGAAATCCATGTGTAGCACTAAAACACAGGCCTCTTAGGTGTCAGAGAAAACTAAAAACTGTGCCAGTTTGAACTAGAGAATCAGCCTTAACTCTTTAGACCAAGAGATGGGATGCATCCCAAGAACATGGTTCAGTAGTACATAAGGTTAAGTTCACCTTTAGGGAGGGTTGGATCATGTAATACAAGAGCCCAAAGGCCTCATTTTGTTAGTTAAGTGATGACTGTAGGGTATTGTAGCAAAGGGGAGTAGAGTTGCCCAGCTGGGACTCGAACCCGGACCTTCTGGGATAGTAAACTGGGGCTCTGACCGCTACACCAAACTACCCCAGAAGGTCTGGGTTTGAGTCTCAGCTGGGAAATTCTACTCCCCTTCGCTACAGGTATATATAAACAGGTTAAGCCCTTTCTGTAGGTTAACTTGGCCAGGTTGATCACTTAACCGTGTTCTTGGAATCCCCTCGGAGGAGACGCTAGAGATAGCCTAGCTTCCTTAAACTGCAAAACATGCACACGAGATACGTGGGAGACCACACAAACAGCCCCATGTAATCATACTGTTATTCAGAGAATATGTCATTCATTTTTGTGCAATATTTGCTTTCTTTGATGCATGTGTATTTTAATAACTGTGTGTTGGGTGTATGTGTGAGGGGGTGGGGGGGTGGGGGGTGTTCAGAAAATCTGAAAGAAATTTAAAAAGAAAAAAAAACTTAATCCCAACAACTCACATTCCACTGTTGGAAAAAATCCTACTTTTTTTTCAAAAGACTTGTTATATAAGTCTGTATTTTTGTTTTTGTTTTGGTTGTTGTTGTCTGTTTGTTTGTCATCACTCCTGGTTTATATCATGAATCTTGTATATTTTGTGTTGATGTGGCTAATGTTAATGTACCCCAGCCCTCCAACGCTATCCTACCCAGGAGTCACTGAAAGAGCACACTGTATGAAAAAAAAAAACAGTTCTATGAAAAAATGTACGAAACACTTACACGTACACATCACGTTGACTTATTAGATCAATTTTAAAATTACTGAAAGCGTGAGTGTGTGATGCATCACGCGTCACCTTCAGAGGAGAATAGGCAGTGGCAACAACCCCACCCCACCTCCGGCCCTCATCCCACCCCACCCCACCTGGCATTAAAGTTACGCTACACAAGTTGCCACTGTCCTAGATTCTCTCAGAAGATAAGGTTGCATATTGGAATGCACCATGGAGGCATGTTGCTAATAAGAAGAGACATGTCTCTTACAGCTTGATGTCATGGGATGACACTTCATTTCATTTAATGTCCTCTCTTATTTGTTGTTGTTGGTGGTGGTCGTTTCTTATATGTTGGGACTTGGACCTAGTTATTGGACAAAGAAAAGAAGGAAAACTAAATCTTGCCTGTGCAAATGGCAGGGCTGACTTCTGCCCAGTAATCAGATGCTTGAGACACATCCTGCCATCTCGTATGACCAATGAAATGCAAGCACTTACTGAAGTAAAAAAAAAAAAAAAAAAAAATTACCACAAAACCTCAGACACCTTGCATAGATGTAACTGCCTGTGTGTATGTGTTTGTTGGGTTGTTTTTGTTTTCTTTACTTTTTTGGATATTTGTTTTTTTCCCCCTTTTAGAACGCTGTGATAGTGCAGGCTCTGGATGTAGCTATGGTTTTGCTGTGATTGGCTCGTCATGGTGAACTGTCCTCCGACGGCCAATGACAGAGCAGCTCTGTAGTCTGCTGTGATTGGGTCTCGCTGCTGTGATTAGACCCACATGTGTTCTCTCCCTCCTCTGTGTCAAAGTTTGAGTTTGGCTTGCAATTTCGACCCAACCACATCACAAGAGCTTTTTACCTCTTTGTCCAACATGTTTTGCGCAAAAACAAAAATCTTCCCAATCAATGCAGAGCTTGTCTTTTCTCCGTTTGTTTTGTTTCTTTTTTCCCCCTCTAAATCCCCATACATATGAATCTATGATGATGCGGAAATGTGCATATCTATGTACAGTATAAGTCAACAGTGTGCCTAAATGTACTGTCAATTATATTTTCTTATTTTTCTTTAAGAAAATGGAAAAAAAGTCAATCCGAATGTCACGGTTGTTTTTAATAGACTGAAAAGAGGACTCTAGGAGAAAACAACATTTAAAGAGTGTTTGCATCATGCTTCTGAAATATTCCTTTTGAGCAGCTCAACTCAGTATAACACTAATAAAACTTTAACTCTGACTAATGGATCACATCTTTAAATGTTCTTTTTAACCTTCTTGTTGTCTTCACAGTGTAGCATCCCTTTTAAACTCTCAACAGAGGGTTTCCAGACATACTGTATAGTAGTACTGTCTACATACATGTATATATCCATATTAGTGAGAGAAGATGGGATGAAAACAATTTTAATGTCCACAAGGTGTAAATTGTCTCAGGCAAGGAGAACTCTCATACTGCATAGACAAATATACAAGGGGCATATCACCAACATAAATTGCAAGATCATGACATTGAATTACATAACATGGCATAGGAGTATCTTTGGCTACACACACACACAGGGCCGGTTCTAGCCAATTTGGTGCCCCAGGCAAGCACCCCCTTTACTTTTTGTGCATTTAGAAATTGGCACCATAAACATAACATCATACAGCACATCTGATATACTGGGTGCCCATGAATAATCATTGGCAATGTAAAGTTTAGCATTTTATTTCCATTGATGTTCTATTTTTGTGGGAATTCGCCGCCCTAGGTGACCGCCTTGTATGCATATGCCTAGCGCCGGCCCTGCACATACAGTACAGTGGGAATGTGCAAGGTGCCAACCTTCTGGTTGTGCAAAGTTACAGGTGGGCATACCTCACAAACGGGACTGTAGCTGAGCTAATAAGCAAAAAGTAGTCAAGTTAAATGGTGTATGTGTATAAACATAATTGCCTGGGCCCTGCCATGGCCAACCGATAGGGCACTCGCCTGCCATGCGGCTGACCCGGGTTCGATTCCCGGCCCGGGTCCTTTGCCGACCCATCCCTGTCTCTCCCAATTCGCTTCCTGTCCACCTCTCACACTGTCCTATCAAATAAAGTTGAAAAAGACCAAAAGAACACAATTGCCTGAATGCTCCTAGGTCATTGCCTGAAGAATTGCTCAAAGTTAAGTAGTGAAATGAAATGAGACCTATTACTGAGCAGCGGGCTTACTGGCCCCAGACTCAGGGGGGCAAAGGGCCTGGGCAAACTGAACATGGTCAGAACCCATTGAAAGTGACTGACATATTTTTTTCTGACCAACAGCGGTGAGTTCTGATACCTGGAGACCCAGTTGTCTGAGAAACCAGTTATCTGGTGACACCCTATATTAAAAATAATAATAATAAAAAAGAACATTCTTGCGGGGTACAGGGATCCTGGTGAAAAAGCTGGGAGGTCAAAATACTTTTCCTCTTTGATGTTCCGTCCCTGACTAAAATGGTCGTTGGGGTTTTGTGAGTGGCAATAAGGGTTTTTTGACCTATCATACCCAGCTCCTCACCTATCCCCATTAGTCAGGTCACCACAGCTGTGTCTGACACTCTCTGGACATTCCTGATAGTGTTGCTGGGAGATTAGGCAGGCTTAGTCAGGGGCTTGAGATCTGGAAGAATGACATTCCCTTTTGCAAATAACACCACCACACCGAGCGATAGCCAGATTTAAAGTTGACACACACACACACAGACACACACACACACACACACACACACACAATTCTTGGCCCCAGGAAGCAGGAGTGTGACTTCCTGTTTGCGCTGACACTGGACACTTCAGCTGAAATGGTGTGAAGGGCATTTGCCAACTGCCCCTAACCATTGACTTTCACTCATGCTCTCTCTCTCTCTCTCTCTCTCTCTCTCTCTCTCTCTCTCTCTCTCTCTCTCTCTCTCTCTCTCTCTCTCTCTCTCTCTCTCTCTCTCTCTCTCTCTCTCTAGAATGGTTGGTTGCTGGATCTATCCATATCTGTTTGTGTTTCTACCATTTCTACCATGTCTAGTTCCTAACTGGACATGTAGCAAGTTTACACTGAATTAATGCCTGCATTTTACAGCATTTGGCAGTGAAAATAGTGAAAAAAAATCACCTTGCTTTGTGCTGTCTGGAAACGTGCCACCAGATGGCGCCAGTCTGTAATGAAACAAAACTGCTGCAGCGCTGATAAAACTTTGTTCCATCATGTTGCATAGAAACTGGTAAACATAACTCAGTGCTGGGTAGCCTACCGTGTGAAGCTCGTTCTGCTGAGAAATTGTCATCAGTCTGTCGAGAGAGATATATATATAAAGGTCTTCAGTAACGGAGCCTGGCTATTTTTACTTCTTCCTTTGCGCAGCCAGTAATGTCAATCACATTTAATCCAAGAATGTTGGTTGTTCGTGTCTTTATTGCTTTTTGGGCCAAGAAATTCGGCTAAAAAATACCAGAGCATAAATTGCATAAATGTTAATATATTCACACTTTGCAAATACATGTCAATATATATTCAGACTTTGCTCAATGTTTTAAAACCACCATTCAATGGATTATTGTGTTTCTCATTCTTGTTCGGATAAACTCTGTCTGCAGTCAACCATATATTTTAAGTATTCATATGACCATACTGAAATAATACCAAAGTGTGTAATTTGCGAACTGTTGCTCACATCATCAGTAACCTCTTCATGAAATGCCATTTTCCCCACAGTCTATTCTAGCTCGACAAACCAGCGTTGATTTTACTGCCGTTCGAACCCCCAACAACCAATCGCTGTTGTTGTAACTTCTGCGTGGTAGTGGTGGCGGTAATGTGGAGTTGGTGCCTACTGTGTTTGTCTATTTCAGGAAGGAAAGAGGAAACCTTAGCCGAGAGCAATTTGAAATAATACTGAAAATTAACCCACGGATGTCCGGGGTACCCTAAACACTTTCTTGAAGAGGAGATCAGTTAAAGTCTGCATGAAAGTGAACGACGCACAGGAAACATGGTGGTTCTCAAAATCCGGGACCAGGTATGTCGCCAGCTATCCTAGCGATAGCTGGCTAACGTCATGTATTGGTTGTTAGCCTTCTATCTATTAGCAAGGTAACCATTAGCTAGCTAACGTTACCTAGTTGGTTAGCATAACAACTCTACTTGTTACTATCATTAATAAAACATCAACACTCGCCTACACTGAAGACCACTGTACGATGTCTGTCTGGTGTAGCATTTCAGAACAACAACCAGCCTGAAGTTGCTCAGTACTGTGACATTTGAACATAAGTGTCAGCAGCTAGGCTATATGGCTAACTGCGATCAGTATTTAAAAAGTGATATTGACTTTTGATAAAGTAGTAGCTTGTTAATAGTTGTTGTCAAGTTTTCTTGTCTGATTTTCTATGATCGACAGTTGCCAAGTTACATCGTTGGGCAACTGTCCACTCTGTTTTATGGAATACAAGAACGTGGATGAGTGGTGTGTGATGAGTCGACAGTGTACACTTTCCACTCGAGCTATGAATTGAGCTGGCGTGAACAGAACAATCACATTCTCTGTCAAGCTCGTATCAAAGCTAGTTAGCATGTTGGTGTGACGCGGATGTGTTGCTAAAGTAGCTAACATTAGCGAACCAGTCTCCCCCCCCCCTGTGAGATGGATTGTGTTAATGTCATCTGAAAGAGTTGGGGTTGGACATGTACGGTGCAATCGAGACATTTTCGCAGAGAGATTGGTCCTAAGTACAGGCTCAACGTGTGCGATTTACAGGCGACAACATTGGCCAACTTGATTATGCATAGTGGGATCATTTGTGACAGCTCGTTAGTATATATTAGCAAATAGGGATCAGAAAAAAAGTTCATTGGTATACTTTCTCGGTCATGTTTTAATTGATGATGAGACCAATCGCTGATTTGGACTCAAGCCAAGTGTCATTGTCGTTTTCAGCTCACGGCCACTTGTAGCTATGTGACAGTTACCAAGCAAACCTAGAATTAAGCTCTACACTGTAACGACTGATGTCACACACTGTCACACCTGCGCCAGTCATAATGGTTTTGTGGATCAAGGTTGGAGTGTGTGACTGATCGCTAGAGAGACGTTGTGATGTTAAACGACTTCCTTTCCCCCTTCTAAGTCCAACATGCCAGAGGGCTCCGTGAATGCGGCGAGGTGGTTTCTGATTCTGCCCTGGCACGCAGCAGCGGATGCCAACTATGCATGTCAGTTATTATGGTGTATCACATCACGTAGCCCACCCCACCGCACTGGTGTCAAACTGCAGTTTGTGTGTGCAATAAGTGCACGTTTAAGTTAACATTGATAAAGAGCTCATGCGTGCTTAGCTATTACTTAAAGCCACTGCTGCATACCACACCTGACCCCCACCCCCCTCCTATTTCCCCTGCTTATGCCGGTCAAAGGTTGCTGTCGCTTATGAATCATTTGTTGTTGTCTCATTCTTTTCCCTGACGTCTCCAAAGTGATGCTGGTTCAAGGCGTAAAGAAGAAGCAAAGTTGCACCCAAACGAGTTATGTAAGCAAGTCATGGTGGTGGTGGTACTGTCCTTCGATGCCATGTCACATGCTGTGGTGCTTTTTTCGGGGAGTCAGATTCCAGGCATATGCAGGGCATAGCTGAACTTTCCATGCCAGCAGCACAAGCAACAAGTTTGGCATTTGGAGTTTCCTGTGGTTATTATGGTCCTTAGTAATGTGTCTTGCACCGGTAGATGATTCTAGGACGAATATGTTGACACAGCAACATGGTGAAATGAAACCCCACACTGTACAGAATTGCCTGACACACACACACAGACACGAAACCTCACCCCAGAGCTGCTTAGTAGACGTCACACACACACCTGCACACTCTTTTTTTTTGCAGCCAAACACTCTCCTCTTGAAATCTGGCCTTTGAGAGGGGTTGCTTGAGTCACTGCCAAGTCCCTGACCACAGGAAGAGCCATTCTGACTACGTTGCTGTCTCAGCCATTGTTCGTGTGCTGATTGAGAAGTGGACAATGAGAGTGCTCACCAGAAATAGCCCCCATCGTGGCCTGGACTTGGTGTGCGCGTTGCCTCGCCGTTGGCTGCTGCCTTGTTGGGGGGGTGGTCAGCCCAGCACACCACGGCTCAGCTGTGGTGAGCGACCACAACCCGACAACGGCACGCACTCTTGTGTCAGCGCTGTTGTCACTTCCCCTTTGAGATGTTACTGTAAATGCTGTTTGATGGCGTAGTGCTACTAGGGATGCCATTTCTGTGTTTTGCCACAAGGATTAAAGAGAGGTTGTCGAATTAAATACCACTCCGAGAGAGACATGGACATAAAGTAGAAGTACTCTTACGGATGTAATTACAACACTAGTGGTATGATCTTGCATGGTTTTCAACTTTGTAATATCATACTACTAGTGTTGTCAATGTCATTACATCTGTAAGAGTACTTCTACTTTGTACAACTCTGCATAGAAACGGGAAGAAATGCAGACAGGGAGTGCGAGAGACATACAGACCTGTGCTTGGCTGTGGCTCTGTGGGCAAAGCAATCCAGTGGGGCTAGACTCGTGGCCTTACCCATTTTTTGTCAGACCAAGGACTGCTTGTCTGGTAAAGACACAACAGAAGGAGCTCCTTTTACATGGGAAGCCTGCTGCACATGTTGAAAGTAGTGTGTTGCTTACTAGACTGTAATGAGAAGCACTTTGTAATGTTGTGAGTAATGCTGTGTAGAATGCAAGGTGAAGACCTTGTCGGTTTGAAACGTTGCAATCATTTTTGTAGTTGTAGTTAGAAAAAAAAGACACCAGGAAGATTCGTAGTGTTGCAGACTTTTTCACTCAACTGGATTTGTTTCGATGGTCCTGCACCTGGCCAACTGTGGGCTGTGCACACTTTTACCTGCTTTGTTAGAATGCAAAGTGGCCATTATTTTTCATTTGTCAGGGCTGTCATGCACGGAGGAAATGTCTGTATTAGGCCCTAGTAAGCCTGTGAAGAACTTCAGCTGTGTATCCGCTGCCACGATCGCCGCAGCCAACAGAGGGGACACACAGAGCCCTGAGCCTGACCACAGAGAGCCTCTCTTCTTCTCTCCTCTCTAGTGAAATGTCACAGGGGGAAGTGTGGTGTGTGTGTGGTCAGCATTTTGTAACACCACCCGTCCGGCTTTCACTGCCCTTAAGCCCCCCGTTGGCAGCACTCTGTGGCGGACAGCATGCCAGCCATTCCATTCCATTGGTGAATGGCGTGATGTCATAAGAGCGAGACGGACCTCTTCAGTTCTGTTTGACACCTGCTTCACTTAGATATTGGTGGTGAGGGACATTGCAGGTGCAACATTGCAGTGAACATGAGAACTATGGCTATGGCGGACAGAGGGCCATTCCTTTCCATACGTGAATGACGTGATGTCATAAGGGTGAGACCGACCGCTTCAGTTTGACACCAGCTGCTTCATGGCTGAGTGACATATTGGTGGGGCAAGGGACATTACACTTACTTACAGGTGCAGTGAACAAGAGCAATGAAAGGAAGTAAACACCAGATACATCAGAGAGGCTTGGCTTCCTCTTTTTCATGCACATGTATGTAGATTTCCAATTTTATGTCATCCAGCCCTTATATAAGGCTGGAAAGCCAGGCTGTAACATGAAATGTACAGTCTGGCATCGCACTGTAGGCAAGTTTGTTTCTTTTGGCGTACAAACCGCTTAGGTGCACTGTGTAGGACTGTAGCCTGAGTAGGTAGGCATCTATGTTGCTCACTGAAGCTGTGCTGTCAGTATTACCAAATTAGATCTTTTCCTAAATAGTTACTGAGTAATTAACTCATATTTACTAGTATGACTAAAGTGCAGCAAGTTTTGCAGCTAAAAATGTCTATTTCTGGAAATTCAAAATGGCGGACATGGAGAAGATCCACCTTTCCATGTTCTATGTAAAGTGCAATGAATACTTACAATTTGATGGTGGTGTGAGTATTTGTGGAAAAGGTAAAATTTGTGAATGGGCAGCGTGAATTCTGTAAATAAATGACTAAAAGCATTACACGGGGTACGGTACCTCTAAGTCTAAGCTTAAAGGGACACTGTGTGAGATTTTTAGTTGTTAATTTTTAGAATTCATGCTGACCATTCACTAATGTTACCTTTTTCATGAATACTTACCACCAGCATCAAATTCTAATTTTCATTATGACTGGAAAAATTGCACTTTTCATACATGAAAAGGGGGATCTTCTCCATGGTCCGCCATTTTGGATTTCCAAAAATAGCCATTTTTAGCTGCAAAAATGACTGTACTTGGACCATACTAGAAAATATTTGTTTAATACTTGGTAAACTTTCATGTGAAGATCAAATTTGACAATAGGCAGCCCAATTTCAATAAGCAGCATAGTTGCAGTACCTTTTCTGACCATTTCCTGCACAGTGTCCCTTTAACTAACTACACATAATAGGCTAGCTTATGACTCCATAATTACTTGCAACACAAATCCAAACAGGAAACAACAAGACTCACTAGACAGATGGAGCATTGTCAAGACGAGAGTTGAGCCAGAATCATGGCCCAGCTACGGTTTAATCTCATGGTGCAAATTAATGCTAGACCATCCCAAACAGGCACAAAAGATATGCCCCTGGGTGAGTCTGTCTAGTTTTCGAATGACCCAGCTCAACCCCCTTAGGGAGGTTTGTCTGAAAGAATATGGGTAATATACCCAATACATCATATCCGAAATGTCCTATCTCTGCTGTGCATGCAGCACACGGACCCCTTAATAGTCATCGTCAGTGCCCATCTTGTGGAGCCCTTCAGCTGGCCTGTGCTCTGCTGCTGCGAACATGAGAGGACATATAATCTCCTTAAAGCTGCATGGTGTGCCATTGCTCAGACTAGGGAGGCCAGGTTAGGGCATACGCGCGCACGTGTGCGTGTGTGCTGGTGCCTTTTTGCGCGTGCGTGCGTGCGTGCGTTTCTGTGTGTCTGTGTGTTTGTTTCTGTGTGTTTCTGTGTGTGTGTTTCTGTGTGTTTGCGCACTCTCTTTTGTGTGTGTGTGTGCTTGCGTGTGTGTGTGCATGTTGTCACTAGGGGGCAGACGGAAGCTGCCTGACTGGCTGTTCTCGGCCGTCCAAAATGCGGCGCTGGCGGTTGCCAGGCTGCGCTGTGTTGCATGGCCTGTTACCATGGCTCCGGGCCTCTACTCTGGGCCTCGTCATAATGCACGCCGCCATGGTGACGGAGAGGCTCACCTCTCCTCCTCTCTCATCGCTCCTCTCCTCCTCTCAACCTCTCTTCCTCTCCTCCTCTCACCTCTCCTCTTCTCTCATCGCTCCTCTCCTCCGCTCACCTCTCTTCCTCTCCTCCTCTCACCTCTCCTCTTCTGTCATCGCTCCTCTCCTCCTCTCACCTCTCCACCTCTCACCTGTCCTCCTCTCGCCGCTCATCCCAACTCTTTACTTTACTGCACCCGTTTCCATACACACCAGCCCAATACTATAGCCATCCAGTAACAGGCTTTAGTGTATGATCATTTTTTAACATGACAAGCGCATACAGACCTGCATGCGAGGCGTCTGCTCTGTTGGCTACTGTTGGCATGCCGCGGGATGTTTATTCATGAGTGTCTGAGATGGGCAGCATGGAAACAAGAGAGCCTGCTCTTCTCTCCTATCAAGCGGCGGGTTGCATTACATTACATTACATTACATTACATTACATTACATTACATTAAAGCGTCTCTCTACTGCAGATGTAGCCCCACAAGTTAATTGTTATCGTTGTCCAAGCCACTTGATATGTGTGTTTTCTGCACTGTTGTACTCTGCTGTTTGTTTGCTCATTCAATATACACGTACAAATCTGGTTTGGTTTTTATTCTTGTCCATTTGTTTGGAAGTATGGTCAGAGATGGTTTTATGTAGAGGAGACGGAACACTGACGTATATTCACCCGTAGATAGGAATTGGGACAGTTAGTAACGGCAGTATGCGGGGTGGGTGCAAATATCCTACCTGCTTTGCTGCCAACAGCCAATCATCTTGCATGAACAGCGTTCCAGCCGTTATGGAAATATTGCGCCTGCACTGTGTCAAATAACCCACGAGGAAAGGTGCTTTAAAATGTATGTAACTGCGGTTCTATGAGTTTCAGATGACCACTAGGATGACGCCAGCATGTTCGTCACCTGAAGGGGCCTGTTGTACAAGTGGCCACCTTCAATAGAGGCCTAAAATGCAGGAGAAAATCCTGGTTTGTGTTCATAGTACGGCACTTGGAGGACTATGAAATGTCCTCTACCCCTGGTTTTAACCACATGATTTTCGTGAGTCACTTATCGGAGAGTCTGTAACTCCTGTTTCCGTTTTGGGAGGGCTGGTCTTACCAAGGGAGGTAACTTAAGTTGAACAACTTTGTAATGGTTGTAAAGTGTTGCTAAAATGGTCCAGGGTATGTCTGCCTCACGTTTCTATGAAATGGCTATAGGAGCTTTATTTATTGTATTTTTTTTTTTAAAGGGGGGGGGGGGGGTTCTTTGAGAGAAGACAGGACAGTTTGAGAGAAGACAGGAGAGTAATGGGAGTGAAACTGGGGAGGATTGGGGAATCAACCTTAGGGCGGGTTGGAGTTGAACCCGGGTGTCCGGCGTAACAGTCACTGCCCTAGCCGTCTGAGCCACTGCCAGGGCCTGTAGAAGTTTTATTGAACCTGCTGGTATTTTCTCCCCATGTTTGTGCTCAGCAGTAAGGGAGGGTAGGGTATGCCGGGTATTGAATTATGGTGGATGTTTATGGAAGGAGAGAGTCTGTCAGGAAAGCGTCATGCCTTGCTTGTGCTTGTGCTGCAGATTTGGCTGATTGTCTTAAAAGCTTTCGGTGATTAAATTTGCCTGGTAAGCAAAAAAAAAGGAGGAAAAAAATACGACAGCAGTTATTTTTGAGCTTGTAGGCGATCCAGTAGCAGTGGTCCATTGTTATGTAAGCTAAATAAAAAGTCTGTTGCTACTAGTCTGCCCCCTTTTCTACCCAATGACGTCTAGGCTGCTTCCATAGGTGGCAAAGCTGGGAAGGGGGAAACCTACCTGTTGATGAGCAAGAAAATATGAAGAGTTCAGATATAAACCATTAAAAGTAATTACCAAAATCCCAAATTGACCAAGACATCTTTTTAAGAGTATATTAAATTGTATTCCCTCCAAGTAATCACAATGAACAAAGTCAATACATTTCATGAAGTACAGCAAGTCAAGCTGTAACGAAATGAGTGACTGATATTTCTGTACTTTGAGAATTACAGCCAAAGCTATTATTTGAATAGTCATTACAAATGCAACATTTTGATGCCTGAACAAGAGCTATGATCAAAATCAAGTCTTTTGCAAACAACGTGCAAATCCGCCCACCTTTTCTAACCAAATTCAAGTAAGTTACCTGATGATCTTCTTGCATCACACACACTATTATGAGTCCAGAATGAGTCTGATAGATTACTCTTTTTTCCACAGTACATGCTAGGCCTGGGCGGTTTTGGAAAAAATGTGCATGTGATAAAAATTGATATCACGGTTTTCTGCACAGTTTTTTGATAAGCGGCAGAATCTCAATGTTTCTGAATAAGATTGAAATTAAATTTAAAATTGAGATAAAATCATGAATTTAAATTAATCTGTTTTTAATCACTTTTTTATATATTTATAAAATATATAAAAAATAAATATATTTTATAATTTACATTTGGGCTATTGTTTTCAGGACACCAGCCGCTTATTTCTCGTTCTACACCGGGCAACATTGATTTCTAGCTCTGTGCTGAGCTTGACTCACGAGTAAACAGCGGAACAGAAGCCAAAAATTACTTAGAAGGTATTTTGTTTCTGCAGTTTGTGTCCTATGGCGATGTATTTCGCAACTAAATTTGTTCAAACATGTAGCAATGTATCTTGTCTGCCCATGATGCCATTAGCTACCTCAATGGTATGGCAAAAACAAAAGCAATATTCACAGGAGTGCAGCTGCTCACACGGTTGAGATGATTAAATTCATTTAAGAACTTGAGAACTATTGTAGCCTACGAAAATAGCACCGATTGCCTTTTCATACGTAATCAGGTAGCTTACTTGAAATGTTCATCAGGATTCATCCATGACATGTGGGTTCATCATGTTTCACGCTCACTGCAGCCTCTTTAGCGTGATAACCAATTACTTTTTATTAGTTCAATAAATGTCTTACACTGTGTTAACAGCCCCTAGTGGAAGAGCAACAGTGGACATGCAGCAGAGTTAAATTGAAGTGCGACACGAAGTATGAAGTTCACGCACGTAGTAGCCTGAAGTGAGATGCGGCTCATGATGGGAAAAGAAAACAAAATGTCTCATCAAAATGTGAACCGTGTGAAGGTGAAAACCGAGATCGCGGTTCTATAACGGTATACCGCCCAGCTCGAGTACATGCAGTGCTTCCAGTCTTTAGAAATACCATGTCAGTGTAACACAGCTGCATGGGATGTTGTGAAAAAGTCAAGAAGTCATGCCGTATTGCATTCACACGGCAAGTCCTAGCTGTGACATTGGCCCTGTTTGAGATGGCACATGCTGCACATACGCACTTCGCAATCACAATGCATTCAGGTTAGAAATTTCTTACCAGAATGCGTTGTAATTTTGCAGTGCGCATACGTGCTGTGCAGAGGGCTGCAGTCTGTGCCATGACGAACGAGCCCATTGTCATGTTTAAGGCTTTTTGTATTGCGACAGGAAATAGTTGCACAGGTCGTACATAAGTTGGCTTGTGTATAACCAGGCTAGTTGAAATCCATACTTGTGTAGAGCAGGTTGGTGTAAGGCCAGGCTTGTGTAGCCAAGACGTGCTACCAGTGTAAAGACATTTGGTCCTTCTTTCTTAGGATTCCGTCCTCTCTTGTGCTGTAAGAAAAAAAACATCTGGAAAAGCTAGCTTTAACAGCGCTAACATTAAAAGCTGTCAGGCCGCAATAGTGGTGCTGGGGTGACACACACACACACACACACACACACACACACACACACACACACACACACACACACACACACACACACACACACACACGTGTACACAGATGAATGGAGTTGTGTTCCTCTTTGGGGGTAGGGGGTGCAAGCCTTCCAATGGGCAAAGCTTGTGCATCTATGTGGTAATGAACACACAGCCAGGGGGTTGACGGGGGTTTGTGGCAATTGTGGCAGAATGTTCCTTGGCATTCTCTCTCTCTCTCTCTCTCTCTCTCTCTCTCTCTCTCTCTCTCTCTCTTCCTCTGACTCTTCCCCTCCCTCTTTCCCATTTTCTCATATGAAATGACTTATTTGCGAGGGTCCATTGACGTCACATTTTGATGCTTTTTCCCCCCAGTTTCACTTTTGGGACTTTTGGAGTACAGAATAACAAAAAGCATTTAAAATCCTTGTAATGTTTATGCTGTATTGTCTGTTGTGTTTTTTAAGATGATGGCTCTTTCAGGTAAAAGTCATTTGACTTGACTTGATGGAGCACAAGGCTATGGTAGCTTCAGTGATGGGCACACCCAATGCTTAAACAGTGGGAGATATCGACACAACTTGTTAGTGTGGGAGTAGGGAGTGGGAGTAATAGAGAAGGTTTTGGGTTTCAGCAAAGTCCCAAGATTTTGTTTGAGTGTCTCTCTGTCTGTCAGACACAGAGTGAGAAAAACGGACAGGGGTGGGAGATGTGACGCCTTGTTTTTTTGTAACATTGGTTAAAAACCTACAAAACTGTTATTTTTCCTTTAAAAAACAAATGTCAATGAAAGAGTCTAAGATGAAAAGAGACATTTTTGTTAAGATTTATGTAAAGGTTTATATGTCAAATATCCTGCGGTGTGACTAACATTAATGAAACCTGGAATATAATATATATATATACTGTATATATATGAAGAGTTCAGATGCAAAACCCCCTAACTCCATTGCTGAAGACCTGCACTTCTATATTTTTAGAGAACCCCGTTGTTGGTTTGGTTTACATTCATGTACTTGATAATACATATAAATAGTTATATTACATAAATAAAATAAAAAAGTATGCAATTTTGATAGCTTTGTATTAAATAAAAATGAATTAAGATTATTTTCTGAAATGGCACTTAGGGGGTTTTGCATCTGAACTCTTCATATATATATATATTACCCAACAACATTTTGAATAATGTATGAAGCATTTGGCATGATTGCATAAAGTGCTTGCACTAAGTGCTTTATTTTTTTCTATTTTTTTCCATCATTTTTTTCAGGAATTGGAAAAACTTTTTTTTTTGCGTTACACCCTTAAACGTCAACCACACACAGACAGACAGCCAGACAGACAGATGGCCAGTTGATGGTTTAGTTGAAAGAAATGTTTTTTGATGCCTTTGTTCCTTCGTCTGTGTTTCTGGAGTGATGATGGGAAGCTAGGAGTTATAGGAGGCTGGCGGAGAGAGAGTTTTCTGTGTGTGAATGTGTGTAAAAATTAGGGCTGTAACAATACACTCAACACACGATTCGATTCGTATCACGATTTTTGACCTACGGTTCGATACACCCCACGATTTCTGAAATGTATCTCATTTGAAGCTTGAAAGCATTATCACATCGAGTCAAGTGGTTGTTTTCTGGACTGAAGAATAACAAAACTTTGAAAGGGCGTATCACGATACTTCTTCCGTCCTTACATCACCATATATTATCGTGTATAGTATCGAGTATCACAATATCTCGGTTCGATCCAATATTGTTACAGCCCTAGTAGAAATTGATGTGCGTGTGTGCCCATGTGCTTATGTCCCCTTGCAAGGCTCTCTACTGGTTCTTTTTTCATGCTCCATCTCTTCAGCTTTTGTAGCAGGGCCTGAGGACTTGTGAGAGGGGGGGGGGTGGAGAGGAGAAGAGAGAGAGAGAGAGAGAGAGATGCCTTTGAATCTTGTCTCCTACTCTCTTGCTGACTGTATGGCGTGGAATGCTGGCCTGACTCATACTCACTAGTGCTTTTGATTTCATCGAGTTATGTTGTATCCCTTTATGTTTGTTGTTTGTTTTGTCTTTGTCGGCCCCGTGTAGATGAATCACCACGGGTCTGAAGTACTGCGCCCTGCTTAGCGTGGTTGAGAAGGGCAAGGGGGGTGTGGGGGGGTGATATTTTCCACACAACTGAATAGGGTTAATGCATTGCAGCCCGAGGCAAAGGGAACTGGTGACCTGTATGTGTGTGTATGTGCGTGCGCGTGCGTGTGTGTGTGTGAACGCGTTCGTGTGCGTGCGTGCGTGCGTGCGTGCGTGCGTCTATGTGAAACTCATGCTCGTAAAAGCTGACCTGATATTATGATCCCGGGGCTACTTGTCTGAAGCGTGACTTGCTGTCATAGTTGTCATTCCGATCCCTCTTCAAATCCTACTGGCTGCCCCTCGCCCTGTCTCCACCCCTCAAGCATCTCCAGGCAGCCTCAGGTTACAGGGCTGTGTGGAACCATGCTGTGGCCATATGTACCGTGTATGCATGTACGTGGTGGTGGTGGTGACTCCAGCTCTCCTCTGCTGCTCTCCTCTGTCTAGTTGCAGGAACAAATCTCTCTGTCTCTGTCTCTCTCTCTCTCTCTCTTTCTCTGTCTGTCTCTCTCTCTCTCTCTCTCTCTCTCTCTCTCTCTCGTCCTCTCGTCCTTGTGTTCTCATTCATTCTCCTCTGCTCTCTATGTAACGCTCCTCCCTCCCTGCTTCCCTATTTGATTCACTCCATCTCAGAGTCTCTCCCTCCCTCTGCCCATCCCCCTTTTCATCTCTCTCTCTCTCTCTCTCTCTCTCTCTCTCTCTCTCTCTCTCTCTCTCTCTCTCTCTCTCTCTCTCTCTCTCTCTCTCTCTCTCTCTCTCTCTGCGCGCACGGGTACAGCAGCAGGCTTGTTGTTGCAGAGGGGGCAGGCAGGCAGGCAGGCAGGGCTAAAAAAGCGCTGGTTTCAGCAGACTGCCATGCTTGCTGCTACTGCTGCTGCGTGAATGGAGCTGAGCTGAGCTGTGGCTGGAGCTGAAGCATAGGGCTCACGGGCAGCATTGTCCTCGCTAATCGGGGAAAACTAGAATACACACACAGCAGCACAGTACACACTTGGATCACAAACGCAGCCTGCACTGAGGATTTAAAAAAAACACACACACACAAAAACGTGTATGTGTGTGCTGGAGAAGAAAACGCGACGGATGACGCTCATCAGCCAATGGGGGATCTGCGTTTTCATCATCACACACTGGTCGAGTTGCTAGCCAGCTAACCCATCACCGTGGATACGGATACTGTGTGTCCTCTAACGGCTGGGATTACTGCAAGACCGCTTGTTTGGGATTTTTTTCCTTCCTTTTCTTCCTGGCGCATGCTGCTGCCATCATCATCATCAGCAGCAGCAGCAGCAGCACTGCTGCAGTGAGCTAAGGAATTCCCGACGCTAAGCTACCGTTTGCCTGCTCTATCTGTGTTTGTGTGTGTTGTACCTGCTCCGTGTGTGTGGATGAGCTGGTAGCTGTTAAATGTGAAGAGGAGAGTGCACAACATTGTCATTCTGGACCCATTTTGCACAGAAGAACAAGCAGGCCTCTGTCGTTTTATTATACTGGATCTTACCTGCGTGCTCGGAGCCGGGGGTGGGGGGTTGGGCTGGGCAGGGCAGGGGAGGGAGGGGGGAAGGGGATCAGAATCCAGAAGAGGAGGAGGAGCAGAGACCCAGGAGGCGTCATTTTAAGGAGGAGGAGGAGGGGTGACGGAGACAGTTAGTTGGAACGAGGAGGAAGAGGAGGTGGCAGGCCTTTATCCACTGGCAAAGTAGGCGTCATCCTGAGGAGGAGGAGGGTAAATAACGGAGACGCTTACCCGGAAGCGGCAGGGGGAGTAGGAGGGGGAGTTGGAAGCGGAGGAGGCATCCGGAGGTAGAGGAGTAAACAGCAGAGACATTTTACTCGGAAGCAGGAGGAACAGGAGGTAGCAGCGGCAGTGGCAGGCCATTGACAAAAGAGGCATCACCCTGAGGAGGAGGGGTGAATAACGGAGAAGGAAGAGGAGGTGCCAGTGGTGGTGGTGGCGGCATCTAAGTGGCGCTCGATTGCCATTGGTAAAGGAAGCATCGCACTGAGGAGGAGTAGAGGCGGTTACTTGGTAGCAGGAGGAGGTGGCAGTGGTGGTGGCATCCAGTGGCAGCTCCTTTGCCATTGGCTGTAGCGCTAGGCCGCGTGGCCCACAGCAGGCCTGGGTAGGAGGAGGGGTGATCTCTCCAGCACCCATGAGGTCGGAGCGCAGCAGCCGCGTGTGCATCGTGGTGCTGGAGGAGGTGGAGGACGATGAACCCTCCCTGCCATCGCCATCACCATCGGCGTCACCCATCATCACCCCGTCCCTCGCCCCCGCCCCCATCCCTGTTCCCCCCCTGCCTGTCACCCGCCACCGCACCAAGGCTGGCCGAGAGCACCGGGGTTCGCAACGCGCTCCGCGACCACCCGCGCCAAGCGCTCACACTCAGGAAGACAAGGTGAGCGCCATGCCCATGGATGGAGGATGGCATTAGAAGAGAGAGTGAGGGGGAGGGGGTGATCCATCAATGGAGGGTGGAAAAGGGGAAAAGAAAGTGAAAGTATCACATGTAGAGGCGTTGTGTTGCATCATTCATGTAGTTGGGACACAAAGATTGGAGGATGGAAGAGGGAGAGATTAGAGAGTCGGCAGCCTGTTGCATTACTCAACATTATTACTGTAATTAACACTTAGCTGAAGCTTTTATCAAAGTGACTTGCAGGCAGTTGCATACGGTGCAGTCCCTGGTGCAATGTGAGGTTAGGGTACTTCCTCAAGGGCAGTTCTTTCACCATGAATGGTGTGTTGGAATTATAATCCGACAACTTTCCACATTCCAAGATGAAACTGCTTAATAGTTGGGCAACTATTTAAAAAAAAAAAAAGGACTCATTGTTTCCTCTCTCTCTCTCTCCCTTGTGAAGAGAACTGTATGCAAATCGGAGGATGTGGTTGTTTTGAGTGTGGAAAATCTATGGAAAATTCCTGTGCCAGTTTTTATCTTTGTGTGTCATCGAGCTGGTTTTATCCTTTTATCTTTGCCTTGGTGCAAAATAATTACCCGCAGAGCAGATGCAGACATGTCAACTGTGCTAGCCAGGGCCTGTGGACTGCACCAGGATTCATCCCTTCTACTGTGTGTGTGTGTGAGCAGAGTGAACGTGAGTGTGTGTGTTTTTAAGGGAGATCTGCAGCTTAGGTGTCAAATGTCTCACCATGTCCTCAAACAAGGGCGCATATGTATGCCAACACCCCGTCAAAATGTCACAGGCTGTTGCTAAGCTACACGACGTACAGTAGCCCCTTCCCTAACCCTGCCTCTTCCACATGGCAACACGACCTGACCACTTCCCCTGCATGGCACGCGTTAAACTGGTTTCACACGGATGTACCACTGGTTTCACACGGATGCGTTACTGGTTTAGCACAAGCATACCACCAGTCTTCCCCTTTAGCTAGGACAAGCAACACACCAGCCTGTGTTGTGTTGTGTTAGCCGGACGCTAGCCAGCTGATTAGCATTAACATACTGAGAGGACTCTATTTGGAACAGAGGAAGAGAGAGTCTGTGGTTTCAGTTTGAGAAGAAGAGCGCAAGAGCAACAGACGTGTTTTTGTTGACTGCACAAAAAATGTGCCCTAATGGTTTTCATTCTTCTCTCTCAATCACTGCAAAGCTGGCAATTTCTGGCAACAAAAACGGCCTGGCTTTGAAAAGTGCCTGTTAGGGCTTTGTGGTGCAACATGCACTACACAGCATCTTGTTATTATACAAACGAAACGAGCTTTGCTGACGTGGTGGACTCTGTGCTTTGTTGTGTAGCCTGGTTGGCTGGAGAAGAGAAAATGGCTACCTGTTAGAAGAGACGGCATTCCAACAGTAGGCTATGGTCTTTTATAAGTCTACAGGTACTAATAAGAGTGGTTCCTGTGTTAACGATAACAAGAAACATGTTGAACACACATGCACGGTCATGCATACACATGCATTCAAGCATGTGCATGCACACACACATGCGCGCACACACACACACACACACACACACACACACACACACACACACACACAGCACGCACACTCTTCCTCCTTTCATTGGTACTATAAAGCCTTGCTACACTGTGTTTTGTATGCATCTTTGACTACTCAAAACCAATGCAAGTTTTGTGTAAGAAGCAGGTCTCGTTCCCATGCCGTGTTCTGTTTCCGGAATCCAAAGTGTTTCGCAACGAGCACAGGCATCGTAAAAAGGGAACACACAGCTGCCTCCACATATATGGTTGCTCTGCACTTATTTTAGGGGTTTGCTAGAAGTCTCAGTGTGTACACGGAGGAGCCATTTTAGGGAACTGGACAGGTGTCCGTGCGTGCGTGCGCAAGTGTGCATGCACGCGCCACACAAGCAGGACCTGGGTGAAAAGCTTGTTCTGTACGTGTGCATCTGAGGTTTGTAGTCATACACAAGACTTTCTGAAAACGTCCTGTGTATGCACGTGCGCGAGTGTCCATGTTAATGTGAGGTAATCAGATGAGCTTGGGTGCTTAACTTGGTACAGTATTTGATTGCTGTATTAATTAGTCATTTGTGCAATCCTTTTCCTCATCCCCTTTTCATCTGGTTGATAATGTCTGCTGCCAACCCCCCCCCCTTTTTTTTTTTTTTTGCTGTCAACTGAGGCGCGCACACAGAGACACACAGACACACACAGACACACACAGACACACACAGACACACACACACACACTACAGGTCAGCAGTTAGTCTAGCCCAGGCTGGCACTCCTTTTTTGTTACGTTTCCACTGTCAGTTCACGGTCACGTGGTAGTGCGATTGTTTGAGGTTTGAACATGTGCAACATGTTAGATGCAAGAATGTGAGGTACAAAGTAACTGTGCGTGCAACGAGAGAGAGTGAGCAAGATGAGCTCAGCTTATCCACCTGACCCGTAATATAATTTGATGGCTGTATCGGTTAGCCATTTGTGTGTTCTTCTCATCCCCTTCCCTTCTCCTGTGGTAAAGCAAGCACACCTGACCTGACACCAGACAGACAGGCAGCAGGCGAGTCCTCCTCTACTCCTTTCTTCTTAGCTCGTTGGCCCACCGACAGCTACCAGGAGGGAGGCGCGTTTGTGTCGGGGTGTTAATGTGTCACTAGTAGCTGTTGAATGCTCTCAAATACTTTTGTTTGTGGTTGATGATTTCTTCATTCCGACTGCCTGACTTCTCTCACGTTCACATTTAGATGTTGATTGCATCAACAGGATGAACTAGTTTCAACTCCCAGTCCCAACACCACTTGCCTGGCTGCCATACACCTTTCACATTCTGGTCTGTAGATAATGTATGGAGGTCAGAAGCAGATCAGATATGTGCCTTTCATCTATGCAAGTTATTGTTCAAGGCTTCTTTCTCAGACACCTTGCACATTCTGGTCTAGAGATGTTTAAGAAGGCCTGACCTGCAAAAACAGGAATGTGTCTGTAGCCTATTCTCAACAGCTCGATGACCTAGTATCACCTTGAAATAATATCAGCACTGTCCCTTAGACATTGTCTGTATGTGGGTGGGATGTAGTCTTCAAGGGGTTTTTTTCTCAACAAGAGAGGGATGAACGAGTATCACCTTGCTCGATACCACTCGCCTGCCTGACACCTTTCACGTTCTGGTCTATAGATAATGTTTCAGGTCAGAAGCAAATAACATTGTGCCTCTCATCTTTCTGTTGTTCTTGGCTTCCATCTGAACAAATATGTCGATGACCTAGTGTCACCTTGACATAACAATCAGCACTGTTCTTAAGACCCTGCCTGTGCTGTATGTGGGTGGCCCATCCCAGACAGGTTCAGAGTCAGACGGTATTATGTAAAAAGCCTCCGTTCCACCTCATTCGCTGACATTTGATTTAGCAGCACTGTCTGACGGTAAGTTAGACTATGCTGCTGCTGTTGCCCATTGCAGTGCTGTGATGGTGCGATCAATACCACTGTGGAAAGACATTCTGGTCTGGTAATTGGGTTTAGGATTATATGGGAATGCCGTTGTGTTTGTGTTGCGGTATTTGATGATGGGTTATTGGTAGTTGATGGGGGGTTATGTGTTCAATTCAGGGAAAGCTTGAGTGAGAAGCCACCATTGGAGAGGTGTTTTACGTCACACAAGACAAAATGTACTGCTTTATATGGTATGACGATTTGGGGTGTCACGATTTGCAAATTTAACCTCACAGTTATTGTGACCAGAAATATGACGTTTTTTTTTATATTATCGTGCAAATTTAGAAAGGTTTTTGCTGAATATATTTAAAAAGCATAGTCCTATTAAAACTGAAATAGTTAAAACAAATAAATAAACACAAAACCATTTCAAAATCCCATGTGTAAAGGGGTGTTTTTTTCTTTTGATATTCATGTTTCAATATTTTAATATATTATATACCCAGACAATTCTTTTTTCCATGCTCTTTGTGTAATATGTGGAGCCAGAAAAGAACTTTCAAACAACATAAAACCATCTCTGTGACTTAAACATACTGACATAATCATGGATGACTCTATAGTGTACTACCCCCTTAATAAAAAGTTGTTAGTCTGTTTCTCCCTTAATGTTGTCAGATTCATACAAAGGCTCTGCTCTTGTGTTCTACCTTGCCACTAAAGGCACACCAAGTTTACTTAAAATCCATGTTGGTCGGGCCCCAAAGTTTTTTGGGTTTTTTTGGTCACCTTTTTGAACGCTCATGAGTTTTCAGGCATGTTGCATGCTCTGCCTAGTACTTCAGTGAGTGTAACCCCACACTGCTACCTGCGTAAGGACACCTGCTCAAGTTCCTGCAATGGAAACTGAGAGCCAATACTTCTCCGGGCAGAAAGGAGCGGACTCTCTCCATAGACCCTGTTACCTGTTTCATGTGTGTAGCCTAGTAGATAATTTCAGAGATACTGAAGCAGCACACACGCAAAACGATTTCTGTAAGTGATGCATCACTGTCTTCATCAGGAGGAGTGTCTACAACTGGCTTTGTCATGTAGCGTTACTGTTTTATTGGTTATTGACTCTTGTCTCTCTCTTTTGAAAATGGCGTCTGTTAGTTTTCTTGTCCGTTTTCCTTATCAGGAGCGACCACAGCTGCTGTGGCGTTCATGCCTGCTATGTTTTATTCGGTGATGTTTTGACCCCTTGTGACCGTTTTGTGTCTTGTCTCCCTCTCTCGACAGCCTTCACTGCTGAAAGCTATATTTAATGTGGATCCCGACGAGGTTCGCTCACTCATATTCAAGAAGGAAGATGTCAACGTGCAGGTAAGCATGGCTACTTCTTTTCCTTCTTGAAAAATGCTTACTGATGATAGTTAGGCTATGCGTCCTGGATGCAGCTTAAAGTGATACTGTCCCATTTTTGGAAATAAGCTTATTTTACACCTCCCCTTGAGTTAAATAATAGGGTTTTACCATTCTCCTATACTTTCAACCGTTCTCTGGGTATGGCAGTGCAAATTTTTCCTCCAAGCTAGCAGTTAACATTGACTCCTGTGAGACCAGTTAGCTGCCAGCTAAATTAATTGAACACTACTCATTGGAGTTGCGTTCATATTCAATAATGTAGTAAATTCTGTCCGTCATCGAAGTTTTGATTAGACAAAAGTCGCTGGCATTGAAGTGCCTGCTAAAATGTTCACACACACACCACAGATGCACCCTTCTTTTTCGAAAAGCCTTGTGTGGTGCTGGGTTATTTTACCTCCGAGATGACTACTACTTTGTTCATTTTTCACAAGCACACTCCTTTTTTTTCCCTATTCAAATTTTCACGTTGACTGAGGAATTCATTTCTTAATATGTCCACTCTCTCTGCTGCAACTGCCTTTTTCGCAAAGCACTAGCCCTGACCTTAATATGAGTCTGGTCATTACGTCTGGCTCACTGCCCAGCTCCTAGTCAGCAGCACTGGACATTGGTGAGTGAGAAGATAAGCCCTGGTGTATCTTTTGCCCAGTGGGAGTGATTGACTAGATTGGGTCATGGCTGGATGCTCGATTGAAATAGAGTGGACCACCCTGAAGCCTTTCTGCTTCTCTATTCTCCTCGTCTGAAGTAGAGTCCAGGACGGATGGTTGGGTCAGGGTGTTCAAGACCAAAAGTAGATACAGCGAGTTAAGTCATTAGCGCTGTACAGTAGAGGGTCAGAGTACTGGTCAAATGGCTGGCAGTGAAGCGAATTGACATTTTTCACCATTGCAAGTTCCGTTTTGAAATGAAGCAGATGCTATTTACGACTACTGATTTTCATAATGAACAGTGGCATACAAGTTCATGTCTGCCAGCGGATGCTACTTATACCTGCTTTGAATGCACCGAATCGAAGGTGTGTCACGAGAAATAGGCTGATTAGACAAACGATGGGCATTGATGAGAAGACGGTCACTAGATTTGGTCATTGGCTGGGTGCTGCAGCTATGTGGAGTAAACTACTCTAAGGCCTTGCTCCTTTCCCTTTAACTGGAGTGTTTGGACCTAATAGAGCTCCTAAGTGGGTGACGACGAGTTGTATGTGCGGATTAGCATTTTCACGGAAATCCGGTTTCCAGGAATTATATTTTTGTTAGCCCAATGTTGAAAAATATAGACAAACGTTAAAGGCCAACTTCCGATTAAACACAATTTTACTCACTCCTTTTGAAGATCGGACGGTCAGCCCAAGTTAAACTCACTCGCAAGGCTCTCATAGCGGTGCGTCACCTCGCCTGGCTGTGTTTCCCGGTGTTTCCCAATTTACATCAATAATGCAGAGAAACGAGCGAATCACGAAAGCCTTTCTGTGTTTCGTCACGTCGAAAGAAGGCGTTGGCCACAAAGGTTTATGTCGACCCATTTTTCTAAAAACATGTCGAGTAATTTTTTTCTGCTTGTTTTCAATACAAGCAACGTCTGGTGGCCCGAAATCTAGCTTAGCTTAGCTATCAGCTGGTTGCTACTCTCAGGTACACACACAGCACAAAGCCTCATCCATAGAGCAAGTCCACTCTGGTTGCTCCGTGCCTGCAGCTCGCCTAGGGGTCGCTGTCGAAAGAGCACAGCCCTGAATGGAGCATGCACGCCTCCGTTGGCGCCCCTATAGTGCAGTACCACCCGGGGAAGTGGCGACTCTGTTTCCCATTACATTCGCTCCAAGAACAGGAGGACTGAGCCAATCAGAGACGCATTTCTACGAGAGCTGGAAGAGTGAGCCAATCAGAGACGCATTTCCACGAGAAACACGGAACACCCTCTCGTTTCTCCACAAGCCACCTTGCTGGCTTTCAAAAACGGCTTGAAACAAAGCAACCAGAACGTTTTTTAAAACAGGACCAACGCGAAACACATTCAATAACAATGGGGAACACAGCAATATTAATCAAATGACGTTGAGAGGCCATCTTTAACAGCCGTCATTCACCTATCCCCGCATCCTTTCCTTAGTAACAAATGGAGCAGCACAACAACACGTGTGTATTTATCAACCTAAACATAACGATAATAAAGCAATGTTGCTATACCTTGGCTACTCGTGAATTTTAGGGAACTACATCTCACATTCTCGCGTGAGCTATAGTCGCATGAGCAAACTTCTCCTCGATGGTAAGTTTTGAAAGTATACTACTAAACCAAGGTTGGCGTTTGACCCAAAAATGATCAATCATGTCATCCCTACAGCCTATTTGTAATACCCTCGTCAGTTTGCGGGGGTTCGCTAATCGCATGTTTGCAGACACACCTTATTTGAGACTGGTCCCCATTCCCCACGGTCATTGCTGGGAACCAGAAAGTCCTCAAATGCTAACAAGAAATACTACAGTCTGCTACATGTTTCCGGGTGACTTCGGAGCTCTATGCGACCAGAGAGATGAAAATCATTATTTCTCTATGGAGGGTGAGAGAATAGGGTGAATCAACGGCAGATATAGCTGGACAGTTGGGAGAAACGGACTAATTGTGATTGAGGAGAAGAGAAGGGAGCAAGCGCGGAAGGGCTAAGTACTCTGTACGGAGGAGAAGAGGAAGAGATTGCACAAGTAGAGTGATTGGGGGATGCCTCGGTAAAGGAGAGTAGAAGGGAGTGAGTGGGGAAATAATGCAAAGAGAAGAGAAAGAGAGTGAGGGAAGGAGAGGAGAAGGATGCTGCCGAGCTAAGAGGAGAAGGCAAAGAACGAAGGAACACACATGAGTAGAAGGTGAGAGACGGCAGGGAACGAGAGAGCGAGCAGGAAGGATAGTTGGCTAAAGAGGAGAAGAAAGATGAAGGGAGGGAGCGAGAAAAGGAATGGAGAGGAGAAGACTGAGAGAAGGGAGCGAGAGAGCGAGTGGGGAGGCTAGCCGGTTGATTAACTGGCCCAGTAATGACCATGCCGCTGCCACATCGATTACCATGGAGATGGAGGTCCTAGCGGATATCGACTGACTGAGGGAGAGAGAGGGGGAAAAAACAGCACTCCAGAGAGGGTGTATGAGAGAGGGAGAGTAGAAGGAAAGCGGGAGAGAGAAGGAGTATTAAAAGGAAATCAAAAAAGGAGTGAGAGAAAGCGACAGGGGAACAGAAGAAATCTAGAGAGAGTTGACTGAGTTCAGGAAGATGGAGTGATGTAGACAAAATCAAGGAGGGAGGTAAAAGGACAGAAACTATCTGAGAGAAAGTGTGGAATTTAGTTTAAAAGACAAGAAATTGACATAGCCGTGTAGCTTAAAATGGGGACATTTTTAATTTGCATAGTCGGGTCTCTCCAACCATCCGTGGCTATGGTGGCTCAGGCTTCAGCAATGCTAGTCCATCATTATGGAGAAGGACGGAATGATGGAAGAAGAGTGCGGAAGCCAATGAAGGAGAGAAAATGACAGACATGTGAGAGAAAGTGTGATTATGAAGCTAAACACTTAACCATGTAAGAGTGGAATATTATGCAGGGTCATTACATTTGGACTAATGGGAGAGTTAAAAGGGCAGCAATTGTTTAAGGGAAAGTAGGAAATGTGACTTAATAGTACAAAAAATGTAGCCAAATGTATTTTAAAATGGATATGGCAGAGGATTTATGGACGTTTCAAAATGTGGATCTCCGACCATGAGTTGCTGTGTGGTGAGCGGTGACTCAGACCTCACCATGCTGCGCCATCATGCTGGCTGGATAGCTGGCAGTTAAGGAAATGAAATGAATGAGCCAGGCGCTCTCTCTCTCTCTCTCTCTCTCTCTCTCTCTCTCTCTCTCTCTCTCTCTCTCTCTCGCAAGAGGAAGAGAGATGTGTAGTCTAGGGTTTGGTTTGTGGGGGTGGGAGATGAAGAGAGAAAATAGCGAGAGCAAGGGAGGGTGCGAGCTGAAGGAGAAATGGGTAGGAGGGGGAGGGGAGGGGGGGGGAGAAAATGGTATAGATAGACAGAGAAGCATTGGGGCAGAGGAAGGGAACAAGAGGAAGAGAGGGCCAGTGCAGGGTTGGTTGGGGGTGGCGGAATGGTGATGAGAGAAAATAGTGCAGAGAGACACAGATGCATTGAGGCAGAGAGGAACAGGAACTGGCTAGACCTCAATGAGTGCAAAGGAACCGATACGCCTTAAACGAGCGTCTGTTTGTGGAGCCTGTGGAGCAATTTAGCTTTTGGAGCAAGCAAGCGAGATCCGCCTCAGCCCATCAGTGTCGCCATTGTGTCGACACTGTGGAAGTGTGATATCCTTGCCAAACCGGGTACGTTTCTTGACCACGCCGTTGCTTATTAAGTTAGCAACTTACTTTGTTGCATCGTGATTTCCCATTGGAAGCATGCAAAGTTGCTAACTGGTTAGCAATGATGCTGTCTAGAAACAGGGTCCACAGTGTTGTGTCTCAAATGGCGCACTTCATACACTGTGTTTTACTGCGTAGGAAAATTCAGTGCACTTTCCCTGGACACTATGCAGTAACAACCTCAGTGCACTGTGTGTGAGCTATGCACTAAACGTCAGTGCGCTGACACAAGTGCGCTGTTTGAGGTGCACTTGTTTGCAGGTCTGGGGTGCATTTCTGGAAAGCGTAGTTGTTAGCAGTTAGCAACTTCGGTAGTTCCCAATGGGAAATTGCATTGCAACCAACAAAACAGCTAACATAGTTAGCAACTACGCTTTCCAGAAATGCACCCCTGCTCTGCTTTTGTCACTGGCCTTGCCTGGGCCTGCTCATGCTTCCTGTGAGGCTCACTAGTCGTTGCGCACTTAACTGCAACATTTAGCACCTTCTAAGCTTTGGTGTTACATGGTTTGGTCTGGTCTGGCGTGGCGTGGTGTGGTGTGGTATAGGGGAAGTCATGTGTCAGTGGTTAGGGCGTCAGACTTGTAGCCCAAAGGTTGCTGGTTCGACTCCCGACCCGCCAGGGAAGTTAAACGGTGCTCTCCCCCCATCCTCCTCCATGACTGAGGTACCCTGAGCGTGGTACCGTCCCGCCGCACTGCTCCCTTGGGACGTAATTAGGGGCTGCCCCTTGCACGGGTGAGACACAAAATGCAATTTCGTTGTGTCCAGTGTGCAGTGAACACTTGTGTGCTGTTAAGTGCTGTGTCACAACGACAGTTGGAGTTTCCCAGGTGGGCTTTCACTTTCACTTCACTTTCGCTTTCCTAATTCACCCATCCATATACAGGCTCACTGGCCAAGGGGAGCCGGGCTCGAGTCCGGCCTGGGTCATTTCCCAACCCTACACCATCTCTCACTCCCACAGGTTTCCTGTCAACTCTTCATTGTCCTGTCCAATCAAGGTTCAAAGAAGCCCATAAAAATATTTAGCAAATAAACTGGAATGATGTGATATGGTGAATTCGGTGCTAAGTCAAAGCCACTGTGATTAGCTAGTAAATCAAACATTCTGGTTTCAAGTCACGAGTGGAAAAAACTCCTTCAACAACCTCCTTTTTTTTGCTTTGGTTACTTTTGGTCTCACCATACAGAAACAGTTAAGGCAGCGTCAGAGATTCTGGGAGTATTATACTTATCCAGTCTCTCTGGTAGTGTGTCCTCCTCCTCATGTCATGTGACATGCAAAAGATGATTGACGGCTGTGGTGGCTGGCTGTGTGGCAGTTCTCCTGTTCCCTCCTTGCCTCCCTAGAGGTCCGACCAGAATTGATCTCCGCTACTGATTTACACTCAGGCTATTTATCAACCCTGCTCACGTGGATGTAAGCTATAACTTGCATATACACTGATGCACATGCACCTCAGTCTTCTGTTCAAAACCGCAAGCACACACACGCACACACACACACACTGTAACTTGAATACTGTAGTTGTAAACGCATTCATGTTGCCCTCATACGCTTCTGTTTTATCTCCTCAGCTTACACACACGCGCACGCACGCACGCACGCACGCACGCACGCACACACACACACACACACACACACACACACACACACACACACACACACAGGCTCCTTTTGACCACTGCACCCACATATCTCTGACATGAAACCCTCAGTGATTCAATAACAGGGCCCAGGGGACTAGCTTAATTAATAGCCATGGCCAAAACATGACGCTGGTCATTCACTTACCCATAATTCATTGGGTGGTGAGCGGCTTCTGCTGCTGTAAACGGTTGTGATAAGCATCGTGACCACAGTGGCGGGGGGGTTGAGAGCTTCCTGCTCGCCAGACTTGGATAGTCTGAGGTAGTAATGCAACATGTCATTTTTCCCAAACTAAATCCGGAATTAGTGCTTCGTCCAAACCTGAAAATGCATGTGTAAAACTATAGAAAACTGTAATGAACTATACTACTATATCATCTGTATATTTATTTTCCTGCTTTTTTTTGCCAAGTTCTGGGCACCGTGGCCGGGAACAGAACACGATCCCTCTTGGTTCTGATCCAGTGCGTCCGACGTGTATTGGAGGCGGGGAGAGCGATTGGTTGTGTTCAGTAGGAGGAGGGGGGGAGAGGAGAAGAGGAGTGACATTTCACTCTGTGTTCTGGCACATTCTTCACAGCCAAAGAAGCTTTCCAAGTTTTTTTCTGTGTGTGTGTGATGAATTGCTGAAGACTGTCCAGCAGCTTTTTGTAGCCCTGTGCAGCTACTCTATATGCCTGTTTCCCAAGCGTTTTGATCTCCCACTCGCTCAGTCTTTATATAGTCTCTTCCTCTATCCCAATGTTAAGCTTACTAACACTAAATACATCTTTCATTATTACATTTTTCTATATACCCCTTACAGGGTGCTCCCGTGACCCTGGTGGGAAATGTACCCCTGGTTGGGGAGCACTGCTATACGCCACTATGTCAGGCAGTCATATGGTCCGAAACTGATTTTGCTTTTTGCACGCAACATCAAGAAAGCTACAAACGAGTCATTTGTTGTGGGCCCAGTGAAAGAGGCGACCCAGAATTGGGTCCTCAATGCATTTTATGTTTTGGGTTGCGGGCCCCTTTCAGATGACTTTGTCCTGGGCATATAGTTGGGTCATTTATAGCAGTTCCGTGACCGTGGAGAGGAAAGGTTCGTTTCTCACTGGATTTGTCATCTATAAAGGTTAAATAAAAAATTGAGCCGGGGTGCCCCTCACAAAAATGTGGGGAATTTTTTTTAGAGCCCTATATCCCAAATGGCTGCTGCCAGCCAAGCTGGAAAATAGCTTTTTAATGGTTTTGCCCACAATTCTGCATAATACATCGTTTCTGAGACTATTTGGGGCAAGACATTCACAAATGGTGTAGATTTATTGATTTGACCTATTTTTGACCTTCAAATTCAAGATGGCTGCCACTTTTGGCTCTTTAAATGTCATTTTTTTCAAAATCGTCAGAGAGCCTTAATATTAGGCTCAAATGAAAGGTCTGCTCATACTGAGTTCAGTTGTGGACAGTAAATTACAAGTAGGCTATGCAGAAGTCATCTGAAAGGTAAAAAAAGATCAAGGTTTGTGGTTGACGAGAATTAAACATAATGTCATACATCGGGTCATAATGTGACGTTCCGTGACCATCCTCTGGCAAGGATGTTTTGATGATTGATTTGACCTCTATGGACCCTTTAGATAAGGTTTAGCCCCCATGTCCCTCCCAAAAATCCCGGCATTTTTTGCTAGAGACAAATGGCGTCCAGCGCCATTTCTAAGAAATAACTTTTGATCTGAATGACATAGAATCATGCATGAAGGCACTTTTTCATACAACTCAACATGAGGATTCAAATCTGACATCATTTTGATAATACAAATTTGTTTTGGCCGTGAAATTCAAGGATGGCTGCCATCTAGAACAGTAGTTTTCAACCTTTTTTAGGCAGTGACCCCCCAATTCAAGTTACTCCATTTCTCATATATAGATATTGAGAAAGTATCTGATCTGCCAGCCACAATGCCTCACATTATGAGGAGTAGTGGGCTTGTAGATGGGCTATTTTCACAATGTTTGACTTCTTGATAGCCTATTATTTGACAATTTGGCAATGTTTTAGCATTGTGTGATGATTATTCTGGATGGTCTTTAAAATTGAGAGTCCTTACATTGACATAAAGTTACTCTACTCTACATTGACACCTTCCCCCACAAAAAAGGGGATCTCAACCCCACAGGTTGAGAACCACTGATCTAGCACATAGAAATGTTGACATTTTTCAAGCATTCTTGCATAAAGAAGCTCGTTGAGGGACTCAAAACAAGAGCTGCTGAAATGGACAGAAGTGCTCTCAAAAGTAGTGATAAGCCTGGTTCAAGATAGTCAACTTGAGCTCCCTGAGCTGCAAGAACACCATTTTGTTGAGGAATGTGTGGCCTTACTCACCTTATTCAACCCCACTGTCATATACAGGAAGATGCAAGGGAGCAAGCTCATCCAGAAGATCTCCGTCCAACCTATTGTGATTAAGAACCCATGTTGCTCTAATTGACAAGGGCATGATCTGGAGGATGGCAACTCCATTGGACACGGCACGGCACATCATACAAGTGGTTGGGCTGTGTCAAAAAGGTGTCATCCATCATCCTTGCCCGCCATTCTCATTCTCACCGTGTAACCAATGTCAATGATCCCTGCGATACAACATGCTCAACAGAAGATGATGAGCGAGACCTGCACATACAGGGAGCATCTTTTGCAGGATATGGCACGGAATCTGTGGCTGAACAGACTTCTCTGGTTAGCAAAGACTGAGTGCAAGGGGTGATGGTTATTGTCCACTACAGAGTCCAGTCTGCTCAGTGTCCTTTGTGGTACTGAGAGCCTCCAGTTCTGTGCCAACAACAGATCCCACTTTCCTTATCAGCTCGTCCAGGCCATGTGTCATCTGAGAAGAGCTGTTTGCGTTCATGAGACTGGTGATCTATGCACATAAAAAGAGTAGCACCATGGCTGAAGCCTGTACTTCCAAGTGGAAGACCATGAAGAGAGTCTTTTATCTGTCTCCCTTCAGATGCAAACAGCTTACGCCAACACTGCCTTCTTGACAACTACTTTGGGTACCTACAGCGCTACTCCACACTTGGCAGGCAAGGATGCTGGAGACACCTTTTGGACATAGTCCAACCAATTGTATGGTGTGGCGTCCTGTGTCTGCCAATCTTCTACTGATGGAGTTGCCATATTCCAGATCATGCCCATGTCAATTAGAGAAACATAGGGTTCTTCAAATCACAATATGTTGGAGGGAGATCTTCTGGATGAGCTTGCTCTTCTGCGTCCTTCCTCTATATCTCCATTGGGATTGAATAAGGTCACGCATTCCTCAACAACAGTCTTCTAGCAGCTCGGAGAACTTTACACGTTTGACTGTCTTCAACCTGTCTGTGGGTCGAGACCCTTTTTTTTGGGGGGGGGTGGGGTCATAATGTAAGGACTCTCAAAGTGAAATACCATCACTGCATCTAAAGCTATCAACAAACAATGCTAAAACATTGGCCAAATTGTCAAATAATATTTAAAAAGCCGAACATTGTGAAAATCGCCCACCTACAAGCCCACTACGCCTCATAATTTAAGGTATTGTGTGCTTGTAGATCAGCTATTTTCTCAATATCTATGCATGAGGAATGGAGCTACACAAATTGGGGGGTCCCCAGTCCAGTTTTGGGGGGTCATGACCAAAAAACATTGAAAACGACTGTTCTAGATGGCAGCCATCTTGAATTTCATGGTCAAAACAAAGTTGTATTATCAAAATAATGTCAGATTTGGAATCCTCATGGTTGACATGTACTGTATGAAAAAGTGTCCTCATACATGATTCATTCAAGATTAAAAGTTATTTCTTAGAGATGGCGCCGGACGTCATTTTGAATTTGCCTCTCTAGCAAAAAATGCCGGGATTTTTGGGAGGGACATAGGGGCTAAATCTTTTCTTAAGGGTCCATAGAGGTAGATCAATCATCAAAACACCCTAGCCAGAGAATGGTCACTGAACCTCACATTATGACCCGACCCGACTAATCAGCAGTTTAATTCTCATCAACCAGAAACCTTCATCTTTTTTACCTTTCAGATGACCTTCAGATTACCTACTTGTAATTTTACTGTCCATAACTGAACTCAGTATGAGCAGACCTTTCATTTGAGCCTAACATTAAGGCTCTGTGACGATTTTGAAAAAAATGACATTTGAAGAGCCAAAAGTGGCAGCCATCTTGAATTTGAAGGTCAAAAATGGATCAAATCAATAAATCTACATCATTTGTGAATTTCTTGCCCCAAATAGTCTCAGAAACGATGTATTATGCAGAATTGTGGGCAAAACCATTAAAAAGCTATTTTCCAGCTTGGCTGGCAGCAGCCATTTGGGATATAGGGCTCTAAAAAAAATTCCCCACATTTTTGTGAGGGGCACCCCGGCTCAATTTTTTATTTAACCTTTATAGATGACAAATCCAGTGAGAAACTAACCTTTCCTCTCCACGGTCACGGAACTGCTATAAATGACCCAACTAATAGCCAAAGCGGTCAATGGTTTGTTGACATTGTTTTGTGCAATCTCGCTCAGGTCTTACATTCACTTCCTCATTCGTTCCGCTCTTGTGTTGTGTTTCTCTTGTGGTCTCCGTAGTAGTAGTAAACATCAATTGGCCTGAGAGAACCTGATTGGCTTCCTCTTGCCCCGAATGAGGAAGTGAAGGATTCTGGGTCAAGGGGTCGAGTATTTTGACATGCTCTCCTCACTCACCCACTGTGGGTCACACGCCTATTATAGAAACTGCTGACCAATAGAGTCATTCATGATTTTCTGAAGGCTCCTGTCCTCAAACAAGGAAACAAATTGGCTGGAAAATATATTAAAATATTTTTTTATTAAATATATTCAAATAAAGTAGTTTTTGAAGTATGATGCAGTCTAGTAAATAAGATAAGCATCTGTTTAAAAATCTGAGCAACAAACATTCTTTGCAGAGAAAATGTTCCGGTATCCCAGTCATTTGTGTTCAAGTGCTTGTGTATGTTTCTGTGAGAAAACAAGTCGCATAGAAGTTGGTCTTCTATGCTCTCTCTCTCTCTCTCTCTCTCTCTCTCTCTCTCTCTCTCTCTCTCTGTGTTTCCAAATAAGGCAAAAAGTAAAGGCATAAAAAACATGTATGTGTGCTGTGCATGTGTTAAATAGTGTCAGTCTTATTTGAGACCTGACCCCTGAGTGGCGTCTCTCCTCTGCTCCCTGCAGGACAACGAGAAGAGGACGCCCCTGCATGCGGCCGCCTATCTGGGGGACGCCGAGATCATCGAGCTGCTGATCCTATCAGGTACTGTAGGCCCCACACCACCACCATACCACAACTGAGGTCTTTCTCTCAAAGCGTCTTTTGTATATATACCAGTATGGAAATTGTGTATGAATGAATCATGCGTTTGTGAAAAAGGTATGTGAATGAGCTGGCGATCCTATCAGGTACAATAGGCCCATATCGCCATAAGTCTCCCACAATTCATCCAAAGCAGTGCACTACCTGCCGAGTGAGTCTGCTTTAGTAAGTCAATTTAGCTTGCGTACATAAAAATGGTCTGTGTATGACTGCTAATCATATCAGGTACAGGAGGCATGTACCGCCAGTGGCTTCCTCCCACAATTCACCTCTTTCATCCATACAAAGTGCACTGTTGAGTCAGCTTTATTACTTTAATTTGCTTCTGAACATTTTTTTTCCTGATTCTGTTGTACTCTACTAGTTAAAAGGGAGGTGGGGAGTATGAAACCAATCAGTTTTCCAATAAAAAGCATCTGCTCCATACAGTATGGTAGGTGTTAGAGAAGTTGGAAGACTACAAGTATTTGGGAAAGCGAGGGGGGAGTTGTCTGTCTGGAACCTCCTCAACGATATCTCACACTCATGCAGTGCAGGAATTCAGACTTCAAGAACGAGTCATTTAGTGCGGGCAATGCAGTTGACTTTGGCTGTGGCCCTCGCCGCGTGCTGCAGAATGTAGGCCTCGTGCCGGCCAGGTGGGACTCTGAAGCACCTTGGCCTGGATTTAGTGTTTGTGTGATGCACACCACGTCGACTGGACTGGACTGGCCTCATTGCTTAATGTTTCGCCATCACTACTGAAGCGATGGATGTTTACTAGAGGTGCACCGAAATGAAAAATGTGTGGCCGAAACCGAATAATAATTTATCACTTGGCCGAATACCGAGACTGAATATTACAATTCAGTCAAAAGTTATCAAAAGCTAGGTTTTTCACTATTTTTAAATATTGCTTAAAGGCCAACTTCCGATAAAACACAGTTTTACTCACTCCTTTTGAAAATCAGACGGTCATCCCAAGTTAAACTCACTTGCAAGGCTCTCATAGCGGTGCGTCACCTCGCCTGGCTGTGTTTCCCGGTGTTTCCCAATTGACATAAATAATGCAGAGAAACGAGCGTTGGCGCCCCTATAGTGCAGTACCACCCGGGGAAGTGGCGACTCTGTTTCCCATTACAATCTCTCAGAGAACAGGAGGACTGAGCCAATCAGAGACGCATTTCCACGAGAGCAGGAGGAGTGAGCCAATCAGAGACGCATTTCCACGAGAAACCCGGAACACCCTCTCGTTTCTCCACAAGCCACCTTGCTAGCTTGCAAAAACGGCTTTAAACAGAGCAACCAGAACGTTTTTTAAAACAGGACCAACGCGTAACACATTCAATAACAATGGGGAACACCGCAATATTAATGGAATGACGTTGAGAGGAATTTTCGGTGCACCTCTAATGTTTATTTCATTGCAGTCGGTGGAGGGAGTCTCCATTGAGCAACACTGGAGCGTTATTCTTACCAGCAGACCTGGCACTGAGATAGATTTGGATCACGGCATGACGAGATTTATTGGTCATATGAGACTGCTGCTTAGTTATGTCTACAAGATGCGCTGTTAGATTTTCATCTAGAGTTTTTTTTTTAAGCACATGTGGTTTCATCGGCATTGGGCTAAATTTAATACACTCTGTTGATGGGTTTGACGCTGCGATAGCTTTGGGGCTTGCTGGTGGAATGTGATGCACTCGAGGCAAAGAAAGTGGAGTTGCTATTGGCCACATGGAAGCTGAAAAGATTGTGGTGATTGACCAAGAGTTTGGATAATTCCCTGGAAAGCGTGCCCTGCACCCAGCCTGCAATGACGTCTCACCTGACCTTTTGTAGTGTAGTTTAGGGCTGTTTCTACATGCATACAGCCAACCAAATGCATGCACACTCGCGCCACACATACATGGATACACCAGATACACACGTTTACGCATGCACAGTAATTTACACTCGCGTATACATTTCACACACACACACACACACACACACACACACACACACACACACAGACACACACACACACAGACACACACACACACACACACACACACACACAGACACACACACACACACACACACACACACACAGACACACACACACACACACACACACACACACAGACACACACACACACACAGACACACACACAGACACACACACAGACACACACACAGACACACACACAGACACACACACAGACACACACACAGACACACACACAGACACACACACAGACACACACACACACACACACACACACACACCCTGTCTTCCTGGAACAGCACTAATACTACATTCATATACATGTACACACACACACACACACTCCCTCTCCCACTCCCTGCCTCTCTTCCTGGAAGAGCCAAGCCGTGTGTGTTTACATGTGAATGGCAGGAGGCTGCCTGGGAGGCTGGATCTCTCCGGCCGGCCTGACGGATTAGGCCAACAGGTGCCTGCCACCCGCCCCGCTCCGCCCTGCTCCGCTCGGCCCACAGTCTATTTTAGACACACACAGATGTTGCTCCTGGAGGATCATGGAAGTCCACCCTAATGCACGCACACACGCACGCATCCACACGCACACACACACACACACACACACACACACACACACACACACACACGCACCGACACACACACACACGCACGCACCGACACACACACACGCACGCACCGACACACACACACGCACGCACCGACACACACACACGCACGCACCGACACACACGCACACGCACACGCACACGCACACACACATACACACACACACACCCTGTCTCAGCACTCCTCTTAATTTATCTCCCTGCTGTGCCTTCATTTCCTCTCAGAGTGGATCAGTTGATGATGGACTTGGATGATGGGTGTTGTTTTAAAAATGACCTTCAATGAACAGGACTACGGGGCTTTACTCTACTGCTTTGCTAATGTTTTCATGTCTTCCCTTTTGTGTGTGTGCGTGTGTGTGTGTGTGTGTGCGCACGCTTGCGTGCGTGTGTGTGCCTGTGTGTGTGCACACGCCTGTGTGTGTCCGCAGGAGCGAGAGTAAATGCCAAAGATAACAAGTGGCTGACCCCCCTCCACAGAGCGGTGGCCTCCTGCAGCGAGGTAACTCTACTACCCACCTCTAGCACACGTGCACTTCACCTCTCATTCATACACATCACCAATGTTGCTGCCGTTCTCATACTAGTAACACATTTCATCACCAAATGTATCATTTTATTACTTGGTTTGACCAATATCTGCAATAAGCGTATAAATCAAAAATGTAAACAATTACAATCAATCACACGCACTGTTGTTGCTGCTCTCACACACCTTCATAAGTGTAAACATGGAAAATATATTGGAGTAGAGATGCTTGTTTGTCATGCAGACATTCATAAAGTTGTGAACGAAACTAAAGGCTGCTAAAAAATAAAATAAAAACAATGAAGCGTCTTTGGCTACCGACAAGTAAAGCGCAGCATGAACAATACAACTGTTTGTTGAAATGGACCGGAATTAACCTTCAAGTTATTATAAGTATTATTATTATTATTATTATTTAAACCACCCCCTTTCACTCTCTCACTTTCCCTTTGTCACACTCCCTCCCAACTTTCTGCGTTCTCCTCCACTGTCTACACATGCCCTTTCCCTGCAAATCTACACCTCCTTCTCCTGTGTTCTCTGCACCCATTCCTTTCTCTCTACTGTTCACTACTGCCCTGTATTCCTCCATTGCCCTCTCTCCTCCCCACACACCCCCTTCCTTTCTTCCTCCCTTGCTTTCCTCCTCTGCTGTCCACTCTACTGCTGTACCTTCCCCTGCTTCATCTCCTGCTTTCTTCCATACTCCTCTACTTCTACTACATTCCTTCATTCCCTCCTCCCTCTCTCCTCTCCACATTCCTCCTCCCTCTCTCCTTTCGACATCCCTCCCTCCTCCCCCTCTCCTCTCGACATCCCTCCCTCCTCCCCCTCTCCTCTCAACATCTCTCCCTCTCCTCCGCTCCTCTCCACATCCCTCCCTCTCCTCCGCTCCTCTCCACATGCCTCCCTCTCCCCTGCTCCTCTCCACATCCCTCCCTCCTCCCTCTCTCCTCCCATCCCTCCCTCCTCCCTCTCTCCTCCCATCCCTCCCTCCTCCCTCTCTCCTCTCCACATTCCTCCCCCCCTCTCCTCTCGACATCCCTCCCTCCCTCTCCTCTCCACATCCCTCCCTCTCCTCCGCTCCTCTCCACATCCCTCCCTCTCCTCCGCTCCTCTCCACATCCCTCCCTCTCCCCTGCTCCTCTCCACATCCCTCCCTCCTCCCTCTCTCCTCTCCACATCCCTCCCTCCTCCCTCTCTCCTCTCCACATTCCTCCCGCTCTCTCCTCTCGACATCCCTCCCTCCTCCCTCTCTCCTCTCCACATTCCTCCCCCCCTCTCCTCTCGACATCCCTCCCTCTCCTCCGCTCCTCTTCACATCCCTCCCTCTTGTCCGCTCCTCTCCACATCCCTCCCTCCTCCCTCTCCTCTCCACATCCCTCCCTCCTCCCTCTCCTCTCCCCATTCCTCCCCCTCTCTCCTCTCCACATCCTTCCCTCCTCCCTCTCCTCCTCTCCTCTCCTCCATTTCCCAGGAGGCCGTGCAGGTGCTCCTGAAGCACTCTGCGGACGTCAATGCGCGGGACAAGAACTGGCAGACGCCGCTGCACATCGCGGCGGCCAACAAGGCGGTGCGCTGCGCCGAGGCCCTGGTGCCGCTGCTCAGCAACGTCAACGTGTCGGACCGCGCCGGGCGCACCGCCCTGCACCACGCCGCGTTCAGCGGACATGTGGAGGTCAGTAGAGGCAGACGCACACACATGCGCGCATACACACACCAATATACACTGATGTATACATATGAACATACACACACCAATGTATACAGATATATACACACACGGACCCCACGCCGCCTTCAGTGGACATGTGGAGGTCAGTTTAGGCAGACATAGGGTGACATAGGGTGGCAATGGTCATTGACAAGAGAATTTCAAATTGGCACTCAATGTCACAAAGGTTGCCTACCCCTGGTCTACCTAAACTGACTTCTACATGTCCACTGAACGCGGCATGGGGTGTGTATGTATACATCAGTGTACATCGCTCATGGTGTGTGTGTGTGTGTATACAGACATACACACACACACACACACACACACACACCACGCCAATTTCAGTGGCGATGTGGAGGTCTGTTAAGGCAGACGCATACGCACGCACACACACACACACCGATGTATACAGATATATACACACACACACCACGCCGCGTTCAGTGGACATGTGGAGGTTTGTTGAGGCAGATGCACGCATGCATTCGTACACACACACACACACACACACACACACACACACACACACACACACACACACACCGATGTATACAGATATACACACACACGCGGACACGCCAATTTCAGTGGAGATGTGAGCTTAGGCAGACGCACGCAGGCGTTCGCACACACACCGATGTATACATGTGAGTTAAGAAAACAAGTACAACACCTCCTGGACCCCTTTCAGTTCAGTTGCCTTATGCACTACAACACACCTTATACTTAAAGGATAGCTCCAGCGTAAAATGAAAGTTTCACCATCGATTTCCCATGCCCCAAAATGTATATAATGATGAGCCATTCTGAGAAATGCAGCGCCGTTATGGAGTTAGCTTATTTTAAGCTTTTTGGCGAATAACGCAGCCAATGCATCACGGCGGGGCTAATTTGTAAATATTATTTTCTGATGTTTCCGCGCTATAAACAACCTCAAAAACGCTACAAACTTCATCACAAAGGTCTCGTCAATCAAACCGAGGCAAAGAGAAGATCATCGGACCACACAGTCTTTCACTGGCCAGTGTTTTCAGAGGTGTCTCACTGTTGCAACTCTCTAGTCTGACCCGGATGCAGGCTACCCGGATGCAGGCACACACACACACACTGCATTCAAGGAACACGTGGAGGTCAGCCATGCTGTTGGCATCCGATAGTGCCTGGCATCCTCACCTGCCTCTTTTCTCTCTGCAGTAGCAAATCAGGTAGTGCTTATTTCATTTAAAGAGAGACATTTTCACTCGGCAGACATTTGCTTTTGCGGGTGCACGTGAAAGTGCAGTGTGTCCCAATTCTTAGAAAAGCAAGGGGGAGTGCTTTAAATCCCTGCAAACTTCCCCTTGAATTGCAGTGAAGTGCAAGCGGAGAGAAATAGGACGCCGCCTAAGGCCCTGTTCCATTACTGCCACTTCCACTCGTTTTCGCCTCAAACACTTGCATTAGCGGGTGCATGTGAAAGTGCAGTGTGTCCCAAGACGTTTGAGAGCAATACAAGGTGAAGTGTTTAAAATCCCTTCAAACTTCCTGGATTGGTGTTGGGACCCCCCGAAACGAAATGAAGTCTGAGCAGAGCAGAGAGAAACACTGGGGCAGCCCTGGCCTAGTGGTTAAGGAGAGGTGATTTAGGTCAAAGGGTTGTGGGTTCGAATCCCACCCTTCCACTCCCCTACCACACCTAACCCCACACTGCTACTACAGGGACTGTAACCAATACCCCGTAAGTAACTGTAGTGTAAGTTGCTTTTGATAAAAGCGTCAGCTATCTGTCCTGGATATGGAGTGTGGGTATGATACATTCAAATTGTTCATAGTCTTGTCTTGTTTGGGGTGTAGGTTTTTGTGTGACAGCTTAGTGTTGCTGCTGAAATATGCGGCTATGTAACACAATGTGGTACAAGGAGTGTGTTGGAATGACTGCCGGTGACGTGCTTTACACACATTCTGTACATTTCAAACATGTTAACTATTTCAGTCCTCTGCTCTTTGGTTAAACTAAACTTCGAGGTCATCAGATTACAAAGTATTACTGGCATTAGCGTTGCATGAAAGTTAAGCTGGAGGCAAGAACAAGAATTTATGACCTCAATGGCAAAGGCTTTTTTCCGCTCAATTTAGTACATACCACACACAAACTCCAACACACAGCCATACTGTGGAACATTACACAACATTACACAGCATGGACAGTACTTCGTCCAGAGGAGTATTTTTGCAGTAGAGAAAGGTCAGTGCTTGACTCTGACATTTCCAGGCCTGCTCTACCCTTCCTCAATCATAAAGGGCCAGCACAATTCCCCCTGACATAACTAGAGCTCCCTTACCCCGCCTGACCTCACAATTCATTGTGTGCAGTGTGCTGTAGTAGATGTCCTTTAAAGACTTCAAGGGGAGCGCTGCGTTCTCTCTGGCCCAGCCAGATCTCGTATCCCCTCAGCCCGGCTCATGACGTCACTCAGCAGTGTGGCATCTCGATGGGTGCATTCCAATATGCGACCTTGCGTCCTCCACTTTTGCCTGTGGCCTCAGGTTTTGATGATGCCCCGCTTCCGTGCAGAAAACAATTAAGTTTCCCCGCTGTCAGCCTAGCCAAACCAATTTTTGGGGGACTATTCTTCATTCAGCATCCAGTTTGCAAATGAGAAAATGTCTTTACAATTGAGCTTTTGCGAGATATTGAAATATAATGCTGTCAGTGATGTCATCATGACACATTATTTCCTCGTACGTGGACACAAGCACAAGTCGAGGACGCAAGGTCTCATATTGGAACGCATACAATGTCCTTCCTCCACAGGCTTCCTTTGTCCTTCTGCCTCGTGTGTTCAGGCTCTGTGGAGGAACGAGAGGAGAAGTCAAGGAAGGAGGCTGGAGGACAGGAGCGCAATGTACTGTCAAGCTTCTACTTTCCTTCGCCTCACTCCATCCTCTACCCATGTCCTCTCAACATTGTTTAGTTTTTTGAAAACTGAGATGTCCTGGATGACATGGGGCCTCAAGGCATGAGGAAATAGGAGGAAACTGGAGGAAGAGTGTTGACATGAAGCCAAAGATGCAGCACAACTCCTCCCTCACTTGTGATGTCAAGCCAGCTCATTCATCATCACATCATCCAGAGAGCCTATGCAGCGCTTTTGTCTTTGTCTTTGTCTCTGAAGACGTTTCTCTGTCCACTGACATCACAAGAGGCAGCGGTGCTTGGATTACAGCCGTTTTGGTCATCATGACTCACAATGGACTTCACTCTCCCAGATCTAAACCAACGCTATTGTACTTGTGAAGTCATACAGCATGTCCTCACATCAGCACATCATACCCTTGTGTTATCGGCTGACTACTACAAGCTGTACACTCGCATGAACTTCAGCTTTTCTCATCATAAACCTAGCTCATAAACAATTCCC